>NC_086322.1:306152297-306347297 GCF_036172605.1 Pelobates fuscus
CGCTCCTGATTACAAGGGTGGGCTAATCACATCACTTAGTATAAAGGGGTCGCTTGTCAGAATGAGCCTTCTGCAGGCAATGTGAATTGGCTTCCTAAATACAGACATGTAGCCGGATTTGGACGTGGTCTCTGTACATGTTACGAACATGTGGGAACCCACACTCACTCCCTCCCTCTAAGAATAATTATTAGGATATATACATTAATGCATATTTTTAACATTTTGGTTTTCATGAATAGAAAACCCAACCGTGTCCTTTAAAAGGAAATGAAATTATCGAGAAAACACTTAATCATAGGATTTGGTCAGTCACCAGTTTCAAGCAGATATGACACTGCGACAGATACATATGATTTACTTTGTGGATAAATATTATAAGAGAACTTTAGAATAATTATAAAAATAATTTAAGTTTAAGTGAAACATAATAAAAATGATTAAATTGTGTATTGACTAAACCACGGTGCAGAATTGATAAAAAAAATGTTAGATTAAATAAAAATCTGGACTGGAAAAAAGTCCTGTTTGCTTAATTTGCCCTAAACATGGTTATTCCCTTGTGTCAGTTTAGTGATTAACCCAATATGCTCAGTCTATTTCCAGCCTTATATTCTTATTCTAACAGAGTCGTGTTAAGCAATGGGGATGGTGCTAGATATCTGAATGTCGTCTGAAAGAGCCACCAGGTCCCTTATCTGCAATCTGTTTATATCGATTTCACTCCCCTGATAGGTACCCCGGGGCCGTAACCGATACGGCAATGAGAAAGTATTTTGGAGGGAGGGAAAGCACAGGAAACCAATTTAGGAAATCCTGAGGTCTGTTTCAGGAAACAAATTGCAAACCGACTGGTAAAATATATTTAAAATTATTGTAAAGAAGTGAAAGAACAAACAATGCCCACTTAATTGATGGCAGTGACTTCCTGAACACAGAGAGATCTGATACAATTACACTGTAAAAACGCATTGCAGAGCCTGTATTGTCAGCACCAACGTGGACTTAGGAACGGGATAGTTACATCTAATATTCATTACATTCAGCTATTCGTAAAGAGAGCCGAAAAAACCCACTTTTAAATGATTTGCATAAATGGACAGAATGTTTAGGTAGAATGTGCGGATCTAGCTTTGTATTTAGCAGTATATGTTTCTGTGATATGTACAGATCCTTTCTCTATACATTGGATCAATTAATAAATCGATAGATTTCGGATTAAACCCGCCTGCAGTCATGTGATGTGTCTAAATGTGCCATGTAGTATGGATAGAATTTATAGCATTGTATGAAATGATATGTATTTACAATAATAAAACACATTTCGCGCTGTTGAATGCTTCCATTATGTGAGCACTTTGCACAATCCAATTTCATAGGTTTGTTACTTAATAAAAGCCAAAACTCTATCGAAGAAGCGTTTTCATTAATTAAAATAATACTTTACAAAAGTTACAAAACATTAATGGTTCCATCCTTTACAGCGGCACGGCCCCCTCCTTATGGACACACACTAACACAGTATACGGACACGCACTAACGCGGTATATGGACACGCACTAACACAATATACGGACACACGCACTAATACGATATACGGACACACACACTAACACGATATACGGACACGCACTAACGTGGTATAAGGACACGCACTAACACAATATACGGACACACGCACTAACACGATATACGGACACACACACTAACACGATATACGGACACGCACTAACGTGGTATAAGGACACGCACTAACACAATATACGGACACACGCACTAACACGATATACGGACACACGCACTAACACGATATACGGACACACACACTAACACGATATACGGACACGCACTAACGTGGTATAAGGACACGCACTAACGTGGTATAAGGACACGCACTAACACAATATATGGACACACGCACTAACACGATATACGGACACACGCACTAACACGATATACGGACACACACACTAACACGATATACGGACACACACACTAACACGATATACGGACACGCACTAACGTGGTATAAGGACACGCACTAACACAATATACGGACACACGCACTAACACGATATACGGACACACGCACTAACACGATATACGGACACACGCACTAACACGATACATGGACACACACGCACTAACACGATACATGGACACACACACACACTAACACAATATAGCGACACCCACTAACACAATATAGCGACACCCACTAACACAATATAGCGACACCCACTAACACAATATAGCGACACCCACTAACACAATATAGCGACACCCACTAACACAATATAGCGACACCCACTAACACAATATAGCGACACCCACTAACACAATATAGCGACACCCACTAACACAATATAGCGACTCCCACTAACACAATATAGCGACACCCACTAACACAATATAGCGACACCCACTAACACAATATAGCGACACTCACCAACACAATATAGCGACACTCACCAACACAATATAGCGACACACAATAACACGATACACGGACACACACTAACACAATATAGCGACACACACTAACACAATATAGCGACACACACTAACACAATATAGCGACACCCACTAACACAATATAGCGACACCCACTAACACAATATAGCGACACCCACTAACACAATATAGCGACACTCACTAACACAATATAGCGACACTCACTAACACAATATAGCGACACACAATAACACGATACACGGACACACACTAACACAATATAGCGACACCCACTAACACAATATAGCGACACCCACTAACACAATATAGCGACACCCACTAACACAATATAGCGACACCCACTAACACAATATAGCGACACCCACTAACACAATATAGCGACACTCACTAACACAATATAGCGACACACAATAACACGATACACGGACACACACTAACGCGGTATACGGACACACACTAACACAAGATAGCAACACACACTAACACAATATACCGACACACACTAACACAATATACCGACACACACTAACACAATATACCGACACACACTAACACAATATACCGACACACACTAACACAATATACCGACACACACTAACACAATATACCGACACACACTAACACAATAACACAATATACCAACACACACTAACACGGTATACGGACACACACTAACACAAGATAGCAACACACACTAACACAATATACCGACACACACTAACACAATATACCGACACACACACAATAACACAATATACCGTCACACACTATCACGGTATACGGACACACACTAACACAAGATAGCGACACACACTAACACAATATACTGACACACACTAACACAATATACCGACACACACTAACACGATACATGGACACACTAACACGATCGGACGTATAGTGACATGATCCACAGGATCGAGCATATAATCATAATTGTAAGTTTGTATCTATTGCTATAAAGCACGGAATATCAACATTTCATTAAATATTCACCCTACACGAGAAATATTATAGAAGCAGATTACCTAACTGTACAAACACATGGCATTCTCCAAGAAATGTCATAAATAATCCTGTGGGTTTTTACTTCGGGATGCAAGTCTTTTGAGGTTCCATATTCCAAAACCATTTACTTGGACAAATCACACAGGCCAAGATCAACTGGCACTCTCTGATGTTTTTTAAAGATATTGTAGGACTCAGACAATCTATGTCTTGGAGATTTCAACTCCAGCTAGGACCTCAGACTAAAAATGCCAAGTAGGTCTTACAGCCTCTACGGAGACACCAAGAATTAATTACCGTACATTCAAACGAGAGATCAGTACTCAGTCTCAGAGTATGATGGCTGTAAAACATTACATAATATTCTAGTGATCCACCATCACTACATCAAGACATTACACAATGAAGACAAAAAGCCCACTAATGTTTCTGTTCAGATACAGCGAATCTCTTGGCATTAGACTAACTATGAGGAGTTATTCTGACATACAAACTCACACAGGATATTTTATAATTGCAAACATCAGAACCCATGGTGTCTCTGTCTGAATACCTCATCAGGGCTTGAAGCCTGATACACTCTGCAGGAATCCTCAAACTGGCGTTCAGCCTCGGCCTGGTCAGTCACGCCATTAGATTCATAGGAAGGCGTCACATTGTGGCACAGAGCGATGCCCTTCACGGCCTCATACACCCGGCTGCTCATAGTTTTCCGTACTTTGGTGGTCAGGCCTTTCTGAGCAGGAGGGTCTTGAGAAGGCTGGAGGAAGACAGAGCAAAACACAATAAAAAACAAATGAGAAAATAAAATAAACATTCTGGCATTACACAATGAGTCCAAACGCTCAAACAAATATAGGCAAATATAACAAAGGACAGTCTAAATTTCATTGTAAATCTTATTGTATACGCACGTTTTAAAATATCCCGGCAATGTGTGAAACAATCTGGATATTTATGTTTAGATGTCTTTCCCAGGGACACTTACTGGCAATGTGGTCTGACCAGGATACGACCCTGGGGACACTGACATTACAACAGATAAGTCGGGAGACGAGCTGAAAGCGAGAGATTACATCTCTGTCTCCCCATTCCCTCTACCTGCATTACGCAACATGGAAAGGGTCAGAATTAACTTTAGCAGCTGCAAATTGAAATCACTGGCAGGTTGGGATAGATCTGTCCCAATGCCAGCAATCTGTGCCCGGGATACGTACGTCCCAATGCTAGCAATATCTGGCCAGAATATGTACGTCCCAATGCTAGCAATCTGTGCCCGGGATACGTACTGTATGTCTCAAAGCTAGCAATCTCTGGTCAGAATACATACGTCCCAATGCTCGCAATATCTGGCTGGAATACGTACGTCCCAATGCTAGCAATCTCTGGCCAGAATACGTACGTCCCAATGCTAGCAATATCTGGCTGGAATATGTACGTCCCAATGCTAGCAATCTCTGGCCAGACTAGGTACGTCCTAATGCTAGCAATCTCTGGCCAGAATACGAACGCCCCAATGCTAGCAATATCTGGCTGGAATATGTACGTCCCAATGCTAGCAATCTCTGGCAAGAATGCGTACGTTCCAATGCTAGCAATCTCTGGCCGGGATGTGTACATCCCAATGCTAGAAATCTCTGGCCGGGATGTGTACGTCCCAATGTTAGCAATCTCTGCCCGGAATACGTACGTCCCAATGCTAGCAATCTCTGGCCGGATTGTGGACGTCCCAATGCTAGCAATCTCTGGCCGGATTGTGGACGTCCCAATGCTGCAATCTCTGGCCAGATTGTGGACGTCCCAATGCTAGCAATCTCTGGCCAGATTGTGGATGTCCCAATGCTAGCAATCTCTGGCCAGATTGTGGACATCCCAATGCTAGCAATCTCTGGACAGATTGTGGACATCCCAATGCTAGCAATCTCTGGCCAGATTGTGGACATCCCAATGCTAGCAATCTCTGGCCAGATTGTGGACGTCCCAATGCTAGCAATCTCTGGCCGGATTGTGGACGTCCCAATGCTGCAATCTCTGGCCAGATTGTGGACGTCCCAATGCTAGCAATCTCTGGCCAGATTGTGGATGTCCCAATGCTAGCAATCTCTGGCCAGATTGTGGACATCCCAATGCTAGCAATCTCTGGACAGATTGTGGACATCCCAATGCTAGCAATCTCTGGACAGATTGTGGACATCCCAATGCTAGCAATCTCTGGACAGATTGTGGACATCCCAATGCTAGCAATCTCTGGCCAGATTGTGGACGTCCCAATGCTAGCAATCTCTGGCCAGATTGTGGACGTCCCAATGCTAGCAATCTCTGGCCAGATTGTGGACGTCCCAATGCTAGCAATCTCTGGCCAGATTGTGGACGTCCCAATGCTAGCAATCTCTGGCCAGATTGTGGACGTCCCAATGCTAGCAATCTCTGGCCAGATTGTGGACGTCCCAATGCTAGCAATCTCTGGCCAGATTGTGGACGTCCCAATGTTAGCAATCTCCGTTTGGGATTCGTACGGCCCAGTAGTCACTCACACCATACATTACAGTTTTTATTACGTGGTGTGATATTTCACCCTGTGTCTAGATCACGTCATATATATCTCACACACCTACACTCATAAATACCCATAAACGCTGCAGAGCATAATATTTTCATTATTAATTCTTTTCCCTATGAGTAACAGAAGCTGAATCACATATTTACAATAAGTTGTCCGGTTATGTGCTCCATTAAAAACACATTGAAATGAGTCAAAGACCAGGTGACCTTTTTCTTTGGAAAAGCTTGACCTTTATGGATAGGATTAATGTAAACGCATTCCAGATGGCACAATATGAGAAACTAGCCCACTCCTCTCCATTAAATAATACAGGACTATTTTTAGTATTGGCTTCCAACTCCTCATGTAATTAGGCAATTACTTAATTAGGCTGGTCACACAGCGGACAGAGAGACTATGTTTCCTGCTCTGTTAACCTCTCGTGTCAGAGCCACCAAAAAAAAGTTTCACTTCCAGATCACGGGGTCACAGAATGGAAATAATAATTGAAGTAATGAATCAGATCTACAGTTCCAATGAATTGGAATTGAACAAATGGTTCCAATTAAAAAAAAAAAAAAAAAATAGCCCATATTGTGGCCTTAATTGAGTTGCCACTGATGGCCCCTAGGCCGTGTCCCACCTGCAAATGATCAGAACGTACATCTACTTCATGATCTTTTCTAAATGGACACCAAAAATATTTCTACTTACGGGATTCTGTATCACAGCTACCAAATCATTCTCCCCACTCCCGCCCCATGTAACCAGTCTGACATATCCTCCCCCTCCTCAGCTCTTTAATTGAAAACACTTTAAAACATCCATTAATATTATTATTTTCCTTTGGAAGTCTTTTTTATTGTGGTGGAAAAAAATATTTATTGTCTATCTAACAATTCTTTCCTTGTGTGGCCAGAATGTCAGATGTCTGAATAGCATTGCGATGATGTCTTTATTGTAAGTAGTTCTCATTCGTAATGTACGTTCAAATTAAACATTAAATCTTAGAAGTAATTCTTGTTCAGTGCTTAATGCGGTTGTGTTGGAAAAACCCAAATCCAAAACAGTCTATCTAAACTGTCCAGCTTCTAGTCTTTAGGAGGAGACATAATCTATCCTTCTACAATGTATCTGTATGTCTAACTGAAAAACCCTAAGCGGGACTGACCAACTGCCTAGTTAAATATATTAACCTACCATGTTTTCTAGCGCATGTTTTATGTCATACAGAAAGATCATTTCACAGTCCAATCATCGTTGGAAATAGAGAATAGAGAAATAATTTTTCATATCATGTAGATTCCTAATCACCCATCCACGGATCTTGTTCAGTTCAAAACATTTATTTTATATGAGATATACACTATACATATTTTATTTTTTATTTTATATTTTTTTTAGAAATGGTTTGCCTTCACTAAAATGGAATTCTTTTACTCATTTAAATAATTTTAGCACATTTGTAGTAGGATAAAACATAAAATATAAGATCAGACCTGGGTGTAGATGCTGAAGATATGGCTCTGTACTTCGTCCATCGAGTCCATGCCGTAGGCCACCGTGCCCAAGTGGAGTCGCTTGAAAACCATTTCATTCTGAGTCAGAGTCCCTGAGAGAATAAACAGGTCATTCACTTCCTGCTGAATCCAACTCTAATCCCACTCTCCATCAGGTAAAAAAAAAAAAAAAAAAAAAATATATATATATAAAGTTGTAGTCTCAGGCCTGGGCCTTCAACCGCTTCTAAAAATAAAAAATAGATAAAAAAAAAAAAACCAAAAAAACAGAACTACAAAAACTATAATTGTATTCTTAGAATACGTGGAAGCTTGTAATCAGAGCAAAAACAAGCTCTTAACAAAAGTTGTAAAACGTGGATAGAGTCAGACTAGACTAGGAAATAAGCTTGGAAAACCAATTAGGATTAAAGCTTACTAAGGCAGCTAAAAAAAAAAAAAAAAAAAAAGCTAGTCCCTAGCTGCCAATGTGTAGAATTTATAGCCTGCACTACTAGAACGGAATTCAAGACTAATAGAAGTTACAAGTTACCGGTTTTATCGGTCAGTAAATAAGAAATACGCCCCAGTTGCTCTGGAATGGTGCTTGATCTAACCACCGTCCCCGGAATCTTCGAATCTCTACGGATCATCCAACTGTACACGATCTTCCCCATATCTAAATTTACTCGCAAACTGCAAAACAGAAGCAATATGTTTATAAATACAATTTAAAAAAAACCAAACAAACAAAAAAAACACAAATTTAAATTATATTACGAAAGGACCTGACACATGCAAGATCGAACTCTAAAAATGCTACAGTTCAACATCAATGCCCCATGACTTGGATATGGCTGCACAACCATATAACAAGTACTCCTGGCATGCTAGTTTGTAGCGTGATGCTTTTTATCTCAAAATAATATTTAGGATCATTTTCACATTTAAAAATTTTTTTTGCGTGATGCAAGGACGACATGGTGGGTTCTCCTGCTATAAGCATACATTTGATAGTGGGTCACTGCGGAATTCAGATATCACTTAGTTAGGGTGAAACGTCCATGTGTGGACACCAAATGCACTTTGTCTACAGCAGTACATCCGCAGATTTATTAATGTTCTTTTCGGGGAATGTTCGATTGGAAATCGGAAGTCTCTGGCCAGAATTCAGTAGTCCAGTTTTTGTGATCAGCAACATATACCTACCTTTCCGTCTGGTCCAGAAATTGTCACATTGTACATTTCGTGACATTTTTATTAACAAGTAGTTTGATTTAAATACTGCAGTGAATGCAAAGAATTGGTGTCTTCTTTAAATGTTAGGCTTAATAACATGTGCTGCATGCATGAAGAGCTATTTAGAGTTGGCATTCAAGTCCTTACGACAGGGATCTCAAACTCTGGACCTTCACATGTTGATAGCCACCAACCACCAGAATTCTTTGAATGTAATAGATAGCCAGAGAATCATAACAACAGCTCAGCAACATCTGGGGGGAAAGAGTTTGGGACACCTACCCTAATGACTTTATATGCAATCTAAGACTTACGTTGTAGAACCACAAAGTCAGCGTGAATTCCGTGGAGATATTTGTTGGTAGCACTTGTATCATAATTGCATTAATATAGTTTACAGCAGCAAAGCATTGTGTGGTGAGGTTGCTGGGCACAGTAGGTTAATGTCACACTTGCTGGGCACAATAACCCATCGGGCAGCCGTCAACAAACAGTAATGATGCACAGTGTAGGTGCCACTGAGAAGGCGCACGTGGCCATGGCACACTTGCTGGACACAGTTCTTTAAGAAAGGAGACTCTAGCAATGGATCCTCAAATTTCCGCACAGGACCGTAACAGTATATGTCCAACTTTACACAATGTTTGTGTGTTCCTTGCTACTAGGAACGGTCCATGACGGTTATCCATTTTTTTTGTGAGCAATCCATGAAAGTGTGCAGAGGAAATCGTGAACATTCTTTTGAATGATAATCCATAACTAAAATCCAGTAGACTCAAAATCATTTTGTAAAGGAAAAAAAGTGTGAACTCGAGTTTCGCTACAGACTCTAAATTGAGCTGAACGGCCAGTCACTGGATGCGATCACACCAGACTTGGTTTCCGAGATGCTCCATCCACTATATCCCACCACAACAACTTCAAATAATTCTAATTAAATTATCTGTAGAGTAATCAAGATTGCCGGCTATGGAGCGATAGAGAATGATTATTAGTGTTTAAAAACAAGATTCAACAAGTGTATCTGTCTGTCTGAGATCAATCACAGAGTATTGTTTGACCCTAGAATGCCTCTCTTCATTAGTGATGACATTGGTAAATTAAAAAAATGTTGTACAAAATGTTGTAGATTTGGGGTGATTTAATATTCTAAAAATTGATTGCAGGATCAAGATCGACTGGTTTCTCCCAGGGAAGCTCCTATAATGGCGGTCAGGAAGGCAGCCGCAAGAGGTGTATTTAGTACTGCAATGTAAATTGCAGGACCGCTGCATTGAGATGAAGTGATCCCGGTGACTCTGTGACTATTGGTCCTTTATATATTTCAACAAAACTCTCAATATATTAATATCGCTGATAAAGTCAGGTGCAGATTCTCATTATTTCGGACATTAACCCCCCGCACACACCTGATCGGGATGATGTTAGAGAAGAGGAGCAAGAATCGGATAATCTGCAGATACCATCGACCTGCGAAGTGCTGCAGCGCCACCATAACTAGAGACACGACAATGAGTGCGCTGAACAGGATCTTCGTCAGACAGTTCACCTCCAAGTCAAAGAGTCCGATCTATAAGGAGAGCGCCGGGAGAGGACATTATTATCACCATGCACACAGCCACACAGATAAATATTAACATCACGGATACCATCACCAGAATAAGCAGCACAGCAGAGGGGATTTGTTTCATGTAAACAAACAAAAAAAATGTATGCATTTTTTGTGGTGTAACAATATTATCCCAGAAATCCACAGCAATAAAACTCACATCCAAGTGAAGTGTCTATGATTGTATCTCAGAGCTCCACAGCAGTAAAACTCACAGTAAAGTAGTGTGTATGAGTGTATCACAGAGCTCCAAAAAAATAAAACTTACAGTAATGTGCAGTGTGTATCAGTGTATCACAGAGCTCCACAGCAATAAAACTCACAGTAATGGGCAGTGTGTACGAGTATCACAGTGTTAAAAAATTAAAGAGAAATAAAAGTGATCACAGTGCCTTACAGACAGCTTGGTAAATGTGACGGTTTTAGTCAGTCTGTACCTTGCTCCTTGGATTTGAGGCGTTCATTACACTGCGCTGTTCTCGACCAGTATATAAAACTACGCCAACAACGGTTCCTGAAAGGAAACGCGAATTACAGAATGTTACAGCGTGCTTAAAGCAAACACAAAAGATTCATCAACAGGAGTTTTGGAAACAGGAATTTTAAAAAAGGAGTTTAATAACTTGAACCAGGCAGTGTCCCTGGCACCATATGTGGCATAGTGTAAGTGCATGTGATTCCCAGCTACTGATTGGTTATTAACCTCTAGGGCATGGCATCATGCCAGCATTATGGAGCATTATGGGATATGTAGTCTGCAACAGCTGGAGTGCCCACGGTTGCCTACCCCTGGTCTAGGGGATTAAAAGCCAAGAAGAATAAGCAAAATGAGGTTATCCCTGCTCACTGGGATCAATAAATCAATAAACAGGGAATTGTAGTTACTTTAACATGTTGGCAAAAATGGCGGATTTGGGGGAGAATCCCCAGTTCAGCTCTAGTCACAGCTTAGCTAGGTTAGCCTGAACTGTGAACCCATTACACGTGGGAGGGAGCTGGTTTGGCCCAAGTGGATTATAATCCAAGATTTTACAACAACAGCTTCGGTAAGTGAGATTTGCAGTCCATTCTAAACTAATGCAGAATGTTTAACCCTTTATCACAAATATCTATCATTTAGCCAAGACATCGAAAGTTAGAGACAAGGAATCTTCAAACCACACCTGGAACAACTGCAAAAGGTTATCATTTGTTTTGTGTTATATAAATTATTTATATTGAATTTCCAAAGATACTTTGTATAATGTATTCGCTGTTAACTCCTGGGTCAAGACCCAAACGTGGTTCCCAAATAACAGGAACAGATACAGAGGGGGATATTTACCAACGTGATCTGAAATCCAGACATTATTTACCTCCTGTTTATGAAAGGGATTTAAAATCTTTCTTCACAGAAAATGTTGCCAGTTTACACAAAAAACATTGATAGTGGTGGAACAAGTGGCAGAAATATTAATAAATCTGTTGCATTGGTGACAAAATGGCAGTTAGGGAGCAAACACCGCAATAACTGGCAAATTGCTAAAAAAATTCACAGAAAATTAAAATTTTGAAAAGTGGACGTGACACATTGATAAATCTCCCCATAGTACCAGGCAACGTCCCAAACTAAAATGATTTCTGCAGCAATCCTAACTTTAGAAGACCCCTCTGACACGGAGAATTCATCTCACCACATATTAGATTTCAGTTGGATATTTGTCCCCCACATATCGCCATGTACATTATTTAGGTCTTAGCCAGAAATGTTTTAGAATCCGTGGTGTAACAGGACTGAGGACCTGGACCCAGTGACGGAACGGTGTCCACAAAACACTCGTTAAACGTATATAGTTATATACAGGTAATATATGGCTGGAACAAACGTCAGGTTTCAAATTAGAGCTCTTATTGCATCCTTTGCTTTAGAGTAAAGATAAATAATGTCTTTTTTCTTTTTATAATTTGAAGCTTGCATGCATTAATTGGCTTATAATAAAGAGATTTCCATTTATAAATCACGTTAATCTGGTAGTTGGTGCCAATGATGCCATGTTCATAAAATTGCTGCTTAAATATAAATAAATTGATTTTACAATCTGAACTGAACCGCAGGGCCAGCGACATCCCAGGACTGTCACTCAAACAAAAGATTTGCTCACCCGGGTCCTGAACGGGTTAAGAAACACATCTAATAACGTAAAAAGGACTGGAAAGGGTTAATCTGCACCGGGGATTGACAAGCTGTGTCCAGAACTCCTATAGCCAAGGGGCAATTTCATAAAGGGATCCGTCTGTAAGAAAGCCAACCTGGATATGGTCTAATGTTGGCCAAGTCTCTCAACTTAAGGACAAAAGGTTTAAAAATAATATCAGGAAGTATTACTTTACTGAGAGGGTAGTGGATGCATGGAATAGCCTTCTAGCTGAAGTGGTAGAGGTTAACACAGTAAAGGAGTTTAAACATGCGTGGGATAGGCATAAGGCTATCCTAACTATAAGATAAGGCCAGGGACTAATGAAAGTATTTAGAAAACTGGGCAGACTAGATGGGCCGAATGGTTCTTATCTGCCGTCACATTCTATGTTTCTATGTAACACTTTCAAAATGTAAGCTGGTCAGCAATGAAGCTGCAGCAGTGCATTCTGGGACATGTAGTTTGCATACATTTGCAGTGTTGAGGTTAACCATAACTGACCAAGCAGATTTCGGCATTACCAATGATCGTGAATTGTAAGTTGTTCACAAACAGAAGCCTTTGTAGGTTTACTGTATATTAACGAACTGCACAAACATTGTATGGTACTGCGCTACAAAACATGTTGGCGCTTTCTAAATGTTAACAACATCGTAATCAATATGTTTGTTAATGGGAGAAAATGATTAGAAGTCATGGCTAATTAAAGGGCCTTTAGAAATGTCCAGTTGTAGCCCTCATCTGGACTTCCAGGCGGTATATGCCTGGTAAATGCAGGGTTTTGTCTAATTTTATTTTGAACAAATCAAACAAACAGGGTGGCTCTCTTGGAAATTAAACCTTTTTTTTTTTTTTAAATTACATTTATAGAAAGACAAAAAAGAAACATGTAAGTTGCAGTAAGGCAGTCTGAGCATGATAGGAGTGAGAGGTCTACTTAGGATCATACAAAAATTTCTCTGCATTTTTTTCTGTTAATCTTTGTTTAGAAATGTCTGGGGGCTGGAGGTGGAGGGATGCCATTTTTCATTCCCTTGTGAAGTCAAAACAGTTGTCAAAAACAAAAATTTGACACTAATTTTCTCAATGACAGACACAATTATTTTCAATTGCAGACAGATAAACGAGGGATTAAATTGCTAACATGCCCATTTAAAGAGAAAGAATGTGTGTCGTTACCGGAAGCAATGACCGTGCTTGCCCACAGTGTGTTCTCAATGCTTAAACTCTCGTTTATGGGGGGGTCGCTGTCCTCCTAAAACATAAATGGAGAAAAATTTAGCATCTTTACAAACACGGAACATTCCATCACAGTGAGTGAAACATAAAGGATCGGTCTCAAAGTGACATTTATCCCACAATGCTCCCCTAAGCAGAAAGTGGGGGGATCGCTTACTATGAAAATACAAACAAGATATTGATAACAAAGGGGGATCAGTATAAATTCATCAAAAAGAGACGGAATAGACCATAAAGGGATATTAACTACTAAACCTCGAATTAAAAAATAAATTACAGGGAATTTCAAATTTAAGGCCAAAAAAGCTGAGCACAGCTAACAAACAGTTCTACCAAGCTGATTACTTTGGCCTTAAATGTGACAATTCTTGTTGAATTCCCAGCGGTTTAGTGAACAACCCCCATTAGTAAACACAATGCCTCACAGGGAATTGTGGACAATCGTCTTTAACGTGTGATTCCCTTTCAATTCTCTGCAGGTTCCGAGAAACTTCTTAAACAACATTTTGATTAAAAAAAAATTTAAATAAAAACAATTAAAAATCACAGAACATAAGGCGATAATCTAATTATAATAAATATTTTACTATTTATTAAAACAGGAAAATGGAGAGAATTTATATTTTAGGTTATATTTCCAATTAGATAATATACCAAAACACATAGATGTAGATAATATTACAATTATATGAATTAAGCAAACACTATGTGATTGGTAACTATATCTTAGAGAGCTTAAAATATCATGTAGTGAATTTAAAACCCTGTTAAACGAATGCCAAGGACGAGTTTTCTTCGTTTTCTGTTGTGTGTGACAAGGGCCGATGTCGGCAGATGATTTTTGTAATTAATGGAATTTTAGTGACGGTTACTCACTCGGGTGAAAGTACCGGCAAAATTGTGAATGTCTATATTTGGTTCCTCTGCGTACACGTAGGATCGGATCTGAAGCAGGTCCTACAGGATAGAATCAGGAAAATAAAGTGAGTAAATATATAGCGATTTTGGAACAATACGCACCTAAAGGGGGCAGATTACTTTGTGTTCCCAGCACATATTTATACAGATTATTGTACAAACTCGAGGCAGCATAACTTCAAGATACAGAGACTGCAAATCCATTTAATTACAGAGATGATTATCCCAAAATGAATATGACAGGGAATTAATCAAATTTAATGGGAAACTATAATCACCAACACCATTACAGCTTAATATAGTGGTTCTGAGGCATATAGCAAGTCCAAGAAGGCTGAGGAGGGTAAACACAGTCTTTTCTGAGAAAAGGCAATGTGTATCCTGCTGCCTAATGCCACCTCTAATAGCGGTCACTCGATCAGTCACTCTGACAGCCACTAGTTGGTCTTCCTGGATGAGGTCCTGAGGGAGATGCTGATTGGCGCATCGAATCCAAATGCTTTTCTAGGGGAGAGCAATGGATTGGCTGAGATCATCAAGGTTGATGATCTCAGTCAGGGAGGTATGGTGGCTGCGGTGAGACTAGAGTATCGCGAGTGGAAAGGTAATTAAATCTGCTTTTTCATTCACATGGGAGAGGGGTGAAATAATCTAAATAGTTGGTAGGACACTATAGCAGTAGGAATACAAACATTTTACCTAATGCTATAATGTTCCTTTAAAGTACATAAAAAAAGAGTAAGAAAAATATTTAGGCTTAAAATTAGCAACAATATTGTCAGTTCACTACGATTCAATGTCCAATATCTATCGTTCCATCGGTATTCAGATTTTGTTTTTTTTATGGACAGAATTTTGAACCATTCATACCAATAACAGGCTGTCAATGTTAGCACTTTGTGTGATGTTCTACTTATTAATTAACTCTGTAATCCATTTAGACAACTTAACGCTCATTCATAAATACATACAAATTCACGGTCAGAATTTATAGATTTAAACAATACCTTTCGACTGACTCACAAAACTACTGCTTTAGGGAGCGCAATGTGAATTCAGATGGATTTAAAATGTTAAGACAAAAATAACCAAAATGAAAACATTGGTGATTTGGTGAATTTTTTCCAATTCAGCTATTTCGATCTAAATTTCCAAATTCGTAGTTGATTCAGTTTTCATTTTTGCCAATTTCCATTTTACTGACTACACCCACTTGTTTATGAAGACATTAAAAAACAATGTATTTGAAGATAATATAAATAACAAAATTGATTTCTCTTCTAGAAAGGGACAGACACCACATTTCCTGGTGCAGAACATTCTACCTTAAGGGATCATTATCATTCGTACGTGGCATGTGTGCAGCCAGAAATTCCCTCTTCAATATGTACAGTACAAAACGCACTGACGTGCGTCTGTCAGGGAGAATGTTGGGGTGCTGCGAACGCAGTGTGTTTTCCGGTCAACAACCAAGTGTGACTAAAGCAGCATGTTTAGATCAATGTAGGGATCAAATAGTGTCACCTATAGCGTGACGCCAGGCCATGTTTGAAATGACAGGTGCACATTATATGTACGAATAAAATGAAACACGCACTTTACTAATGGTCTTTTTCCCGGAATAAGAAATGATAAGTGTTGAACTAACATGTATTGGTCAAACGAGAAGAAAAGTGACATTGAGGTGTCAAAAATACAGACCAAAGAAATGTAATGCTTGTCACATACACATGATAAACATTTAGTGGCAAAATGGCAAGAGCTGTATTCCAGAGGCCTTGGTCTGTCCTTGATAAAAGAACCAAAGTCCAATATTTAAACAGCCCAGAATAAATTCTACGCACTGTGCCTGTTTGTTCAGTAGGCCACACGTAAACATTCCTGTGTAATCACAGCGAGCGCAGTGTCATTCCCAAAACAAACTTATTTTTACATTTCCATAAACAGAACAAAGAAAATTAGAAAACATCTGGACAGCCTCGGGCAAGGGGTTGATTATTGGCAGATGACGTTCTCTAGGTCTCCAGTCATCCTACATTTTAGTCTGTGGTGCCAGAAACTCGCGTCATTGACCCCTCTGGCACTCAAGGTGTTAATATTTTTTTTCAATGCTCACTGCAGGCATTCAGAGTGTTACACCCCCCCCCCCCCCCCCATTCCAAAATGAACCAAGTGCTTAGCTAGGCAAAATTAGCAGCTTTTTGAATTTTCTTTTTTTTTTTTTTTTTTGTTACCCAACAGCTTAAGAAACGGGAACATAATGGAACTTTGAGATTAATTTGAATTCCCAAACTCCGAGCTGAAATGCAATCAAATCACAAACCTCCCAAATCACGCCATTCTAAACATGTTGGGTTTACTTTGCGATTATAATTCCGCCCATGGCACCAAACAAGAGACTGATGGGAAAATATATATATATATAACTGATGGGATAAATAGGATCTAAAATTATGAAATTTGGCAGATTCAGTAAAACTGCATCTTAAATGCGACACAATTTTATTTCCCCAGATTTAAGCATTAAGTGAAAGAAGTCTCCAAATATATAAAGCAGCCAAACAGACGAGACGTCTAGATATTTTGACATTACTCTCGGTAACTGGACTGGATTGCACAATTCAGGGTTTTATTATCGAGCCCGGGATGTGATGATATAAAGTAGTCGTGTGTGATAGTATAGATATGAATATGGGATCTGAACTTACTGCAGCCGTGGGCAGCCTCTGGGTACAGGCTACAGGCAGACGCAGCTTCCAGTCAGTCTCTCCGTCCAGCTGATCCGTGCGCAGAAAGCAGGAACCTACAGATATACACATTGCGTTAACAAATGGGAGCCACTTCCAGTCTGAGAAAGAGGTTACTTTGGATGGCAGAGAGAGACAGACAGCAGGAGAAGGTCTCTGTGTGACATAAAACTACAGAAAGGAATACATTAAATAGTCCTTTAATAAGAAAAGAAATATATATATATATTTTTTTTAAAGTAGTACAATTAATAATTTTTTTGTTAATTCTAAATATGCTGCCATGTAATGAACTGGCTCTTAATGAACTGGCTTTTCTCCCTACTGGCCGGATTCACAAATAATAATTCCAAAAAGGCGCAGACTGAGCAATATTTGTCTGGGAGCTTTTTTTTTTTTTTTTTTTTATCAAAATGGGACTTTGGTTCTGTTTATTTCCGTGTAGCGCAAAACCCATAAAAAATATGACTAAATTTTTTTCTTGTACTTTTCTCATATTTCTTGCCCCCCCAAAAACAAACAATTTTGCCCATGTGGACTTTTCTGAGGCCAAAAAATATAAGCAAACTCCAGCACACAATGTCCTACTGCTCAGTTGTAGGACGAGTCGAGGACTGCGTGCAGGAAACCCAATTCTTATACCACTAAATGGTGCTACAGCAACACATACATACACACAGACATACAAAGACACACACACACAGACAGGCACACATACAGACACACATACAAAGAAACATACATACATACACAAACAGACACATACACACAAATACAAAATATTTTAGTCACCCTCCTGTTTCCTACCTTTTAGGTACAGGAGGGTGACATTCCCTGGGGTCCAGTGGTGGCTCAGGCTGGTGGGACTCCATCTCCTTCATCCCGCGCGGGCTCTCTGACAGCTGAGAGGAGTGACCGGGGCAGTCACTTCCTCCCAGCAGTGATGTCATCACAGGGGGCCTGGTCACGCTTTTAAAGCGCCCAGCGCTGACCGGGCCACCTGAAAATCCATCTCCATCGTGTGCCCCTAACTGCATGGGCCACCCGATGGACCCCTTGAACAGCGGCCCCAGCGGGCTGCGGCCGCAAAACGTGGCGGCTGGTACCCGATTGCAGGGGCCCGCAGGGCGGCCAGGCCCCCTGGAGTGACGGGCCCGGTTGCCGCTGCGACCGCTATATGTACGCCATTGGTACGCAGTACTGGAGACTGTATCTCCAGAAGGATATTGATACCTTAGAGAGAGTTCAGAGAAGGGCTACTAAACTGGTTCATGGATTGCAGGATAAAACTTACCAGGAAAGGTTAAAGGATCTTAACATGTATAGCTTGGTGGAAAGACGAGACAGGGGGGATATGATAGAAACATTTAAATTCATAAAGGGAATCAACACAGTAAAGGAGGAGACGATATTTAAAAGAAGAAAAACTACCACAACAAGAGGACATGGTCTTAAATTAGAGGGACAAAGGTTTAAAAATAATATCAGGAAGTATTACTTTACTGAGAGGGTAGTGGATGCATGGAATAGCCTTCCAGCTGAAGTGGTAGAGGTTAACACATTGAGGGAGTTTAAGCATGCGTGGGATAGGCATAAGGCTATCCTAACTATAAGATAAGGCCAGGGACTAATGAAAGTATTTAGAAAATTGGGCAGACTAGATGGGCCGAATGGTTCTTATAAAGAAAGAATGGAAAATGCAAATTCTGTGATTTTTAATAGAACTCTGAAATCGTAAATGGCAAAAATTTCTATTTAACAGTCACATTGTATTCTTAAAATATTTTAAGCATAAAAACAATGATTTAGTAAATAAAAAATATTTGAACAAAAGCAAAAAAAAAAAAAAACCAATAATCCAACAAGCATCGCCAGTCATCTACCAACATTTCAGAGCGAATATTGATGTCTAAGGAAAATTGCAGCGTTTCTTGTATAGTTACCATTTTTTTCTGATGTTCTCAAAAATATCATGTCAGCTGGTATCCTCTGGTTCTATATATTTATTTAAAAAAATACATATATTAACATTTTTACAGAACAGAACATTCATGCCATAATAATAACATATACATTGTTTCATGTTCTGGCCACAGCTGAATTTTTGCTGGTGAATTATTTGTATTTAACCTCTTTAGAACTAATGACATTCCCAGAATGTCCTGCTCATATACTGACTACAGTCCCATAGATTCGACCCATAGGGTCGGCATCCTTTGTCACTACAGATATTATGGACCACATCTCCCCAAATGCCTACACAGAGTCGCTGATGGAAAATTACGGTCACATTCTACACACGGACTAAAAGGACATCAGGCAGTAGGGACCAGTCTGAGATAACAAAAAAAACAATGAATCGGTGTCCAAGGGGTTAAAGTGAAGCCTAAATATATCTGTTTATCCTGATGGATAATTTTGTGAAATCACTAGAAAACAATAAAAAAAAATGTGATAGAAGAAAAACAAACAAACTTGGAAGTGCAACTGTAGCAAAAATCAAAAATGCCGAGGATTTCCTTCTACATATGCGATACACACACCTCCAACATTGAAAGATATGAGTTTGGGTAGTGCGTGGGCCCATAGGGGGTGTCACTGGCGATGCTCATAATGGGCAGCTTCCAACATAGAGGACCTTAACAGAAGTTATCTCTGCAATGTCCTAGTGCCCTTTAACAGTGTGTCCAATGATGACATTTCTCTGTGCTACCCAAGGACAGTCCGCTGGTGTCCATGGACTCTGGACACCAGGGAACTAAATCGGGACTGCCCCACTGAAAACAGGACTGTTGGGGGCCTGGAAACAGCAACCACAGACAATTATTTTGGCCTTCACTAGGCCGCTTCACCCCCTCTAGACAAAGTGGTCAAAGGACAGGTCTGGAAAACCCTTCTGACATAGGGAGACCCTGGTCAGAGTTTCGGATCCGAACATGCACATGTACACACAGTCACACAAACCTTTTCTACAATAATCAGATCTCCTACTTGAATGCTGGAACTTCTGATTTTAACAGTACCTAAAAGAAAAAAGAATACAAAAGACATTTGATTCAAGTATTTTTCTTTATGTTGTATTTTTAACCCTATTTAATCCTAACTTCATCATGTAATTCAGTTGTGTAGTTCCATCGGAGAACAAGTGTATTTGATCGGCTCCTTGTTGCAGTATGAGGTTCAGTGAAGGCCAATAGATAGAACTCATGACCAAGCGT
This sequence comes from Pelobates fuscus, assembly GCF_036172605.1. Classification (NCBI taxonomy): domain Eukaryota; kingdom Metazoa; phylum Chordata; class Amphibia; order Anura; family Pelobatidae; genus Pelobates; species Pelobates fuscus. The sequence goes on from NC_086322.1 coordinate 306,172,969, forward strand.
GAGGATTACTGAATTCGATACCAGTCAGAATAGTCAGACCAACATTAAATACAGAGAGTGTGTGTACAGAGAAGGGGGGCTTTATACCATGCTTAGTCTTGCTCACTCACATTCTGACTCATTCAGGTTACACATGTGCATTCATTTTCGGACAATTTGAAAAGTTTACCAAAAAGGTTGGTTTTCGTTTATTTCATTCAAAAACAAATAATGGTCAGAATATTAACGAATGAACGAACGTATGGGTGAACAAATTTAATTCGATGCCATTTGTTGAATATACTGCTGCTGTTCTGAGTAAATTAATATCCATCGCCCTTTAGGGGGCGGTGACCAAAATATTTTAGCTTTATTCATTTTAAATAGAGATGAATAATTTTACTGAATTTCGGACGAACCAAAACAAACATTTCTAATATTTGATTGGGAAGTCCCCAAATCCTGGACAGAGGCTGGGCTTCCAGGACGCGGTTAGGAAAATTGGTTCTAGACTACATCTGTCCGAGTGATTGCCACAATTCTGTTCTCCACCTTTTCCTGCAAGTGAACATGACATTCTAATTCAGAACCTTCTGAAATCTCCAGACACCTATCAATGTGCCTCTAAATAAAAAAACATTTCTTTTTGAATTTACCACCATTAATTCTTGAAAAGTATAGCTTCCATCCAAACCATCTCAATGTCAACTACAGACTCCCAAAAACCGTACTTCAAGCCTTTTAATAATAAGTGAGACAAAGATTCATTCATTGTAGCAAAGAAAAAGGAACCCCCCCGGTATAACATTCTAATTTTTATTTTAGTATCGTTAATCGGATTCCTGATTGGCGTTCCCCACTAGAGGCATGGGGTTTATAATAGCCAGTAATGTGAACCCAGTCTTAATAAGTTAGGTCTGTTTTATTTCAATAAGTGCCTGCTGTAATAGGCTTTCATGCAATGGGGCCCCCCAACATGCCAGCTCCTCTGACACCGAGGTCATACGTACGGTACCCTCTGATTCATGGGCTAGCAGACTGCAGCAGGATATGAACAGCAGTCAGAGGTAAATGTCATTTTACCATGTCAGAGTCCTTGCTGAGATTATTATGGGAAGCTGAGGTTCTAGATACAAATGGTTATTAAAATAATAACCAAACAAAAAATGCCATGCAGGGATTGACTGAGCTGACCAGGCAGGTTAAACATTGCCTCAATTCCCCTTCCAGATTTTAACATCCATGGAGCAGGAATTGAAAGAATTGGCAGAGTGGAAGTAAAATTGTAACCCTGCATGGGAATATAGAGAGATAATTCTTACAGAGGGAGTATTGGCAGCCATCGCACAGCTTTATGGAATAGTCTACGGTCTAAGGTTCCCACAAACACCCAGGGAATTTAGGGAGTCTTTATACCAGACACAGGATGCCGCTGCCAAAGGGAGCTCCCCAAAAATCTTAGCTCTCAGCTTTCATCTCTCTGGTTTGAAATTCCCAACAATTCACCCTTTAGAATCCTGTGTGAGTGACATCTTTCCAGTTTCCAGAGAAGCTCTCCTACATCCAGGGAAAATACTGAGAGAGCAAGTCCCCGAATACTTTGTGCATGGACAGGGGACGAGAGCCCAGCACCCAAACAAGGAATAATAACAATAACATAAAGTTCATTAGCCGAACATTACTCAATCACTTATAGAAAAAAACCCGGCCTCTGTCAACGGCATTTTAAATTAAACAAAAAAAATTTAAATATCTGAACGTAATGTACAAGCAAGCGAAAATATTAATCTGCAGGAGGAACGTGAGCACATAACCAGTTAAGGTAACATTATAGCGTTAGGCATGTATCAGTAAACCCACACATCTCTAGTGTCTAGAGATTAACACAGAGCTCTGTCATGTATGACAGCGTCCTTTTAATGGATTCATTCTTAATAAAGTGCTTTTAGTAATCCCCAGCTGTGTAGGCCATGTGGACCAGCTTAGCTCCAGATTAATATTACAGATTTTCAGTAAAAGTTCTAAGACCTTGTTTTTCGGTTACTTTCCAATGTGACCATATTGGTTCTGATACTTTCTGACAATAAACGGGTTCGATGTTGACCAGATGTAACGTAACAATAAGACGAACAGACGTTCAATGGAGTCAGGAGCATCAGACCATCAATCAGGACACCTGCCCGCACCAACTCTGCACTCAGCTCCCTTGGCTGCTTCTCTGAGCTGTCAGCAGTAATCACCCAGCCAAAACTTCCCTACTGTTCCCCTACCCTTAGAGAGGAAGCAACAAAATCAGCTAAGGGCCAACAACCTGACCTCTGGCTGTGAGCTTGCTGTAGATCTGCGAGTTGACTTCCTTATCACGTACAAAACATCGAATCTCCTCCACTGCCTCTCGAATGATGGTGACCGCAACCACAAACCCCTATAAACAGAGATAAACAAAACACTCAATTAATTCCGATAAAAAAAAAAAAAACTTTCTCTTGTTTGTTTTTTCTGTAAAATATTTAACTTGAATCAGATTACTATTTTTAAATATTTACCTTTTATGGCTTCTATTGTGTGTGTGTTTTTTTTTTTTTTTTTAAGAAAGAGGAAAACAAGGGATTTGCACACCTGAAGTCTTAATGTCTAAGCTTAAAAAATGCCTGAATTAAGGGGGGAGGGGATTTTTCCTGGTTTATAATTCTGGTTTAAAAAGTGCAAATCTCCATAACATCTGGTTTAGTGATCACATCTCAGAGTTTCAGTAGCTGCTCATAGGGAATAGTTTCTAATTGTGAATTCAATGAAACGTTAGCACAAGGGTGGAAATGTATAAAATTAAATGTGATTTAAATAAAACATTTATTTAGAAAATGTGTTTTTGTAAACACATAACTAAACACAAACTAATATAATTACCACAAAAAAAGTAATATTAATAAAACATTCTCATCACTGGATACATTTCGGGTGCTCTATCACTAGGTCTATCACCAGGCCCCATTTAGGAGTTATAGATGTCGGGCCGTTTATTCACTATTTTCAGGACCCATTCATAAAGTTCATTCATAGAGCAATGGTGTATCCTGATGACTTTGTTCTGAGTTTGCAGCCATTATTTAAACGCTAATCTGGGTTTTGGGTTTAGACCAGGTGAATCCAGACAAATTAAAATGAGCAATCTGTCCTAGTTACAGCAAAGGCTGAAAGAAGACGTGCATAGCCAGCGATGTGTGAAACCCATCAGTATAGCGTGCTTGCCATGGTGGCCAGTTGGATGGATGCAGAGAACAAACAATCCGGTCTACCTCCTTAAATACATTACTCTGCAGGCTTCTGTAGCCAGACTGAAGAGATCCACTTCGTCATGACTGGCTGGGCCGTAGCTGCCATTGAAGGATTCCCATCATAGCAGATTACAGACTTTGCATGTAACAGGTTGTATGGGACAGTGTGTCGAAGCGACACATTATATGGAAGGGCTACACCAGAGATAGACTATGGATTGAGCACAATTTTAGTTCAAATATCGATTTGGTTTGAACCGGAAAAAAAAAATGAACATTTTCATGATTTAACAAATTTCTGTTTGAACTATTTATCATTATAGGGAATGGATATATTCAGAAATGGCAGTCACAATAATCCTATAAGTGGAGATATCAAAATGGGAAGATTAAGAAATAGTTTTTAATGAAAATTTTAATTTAAATGATTCCATCAGTTTCAAACACCGAAAATAAGTTATAGTGAAGGAACACTATAGGGTCAGGAACACAAGCATGTATTCCTGATATTACAGTGTTAAAACAACCATGTAGGTGGCTTGCCCCCTTAGAAAGTGTCAAAACGTACCTTTTTTCAAGGGCCACGTGGGTCCGCCGGTGCTGGCCCTGCCCCTTTGGCTGACATAATCAGAATTGATTATCACAGTCAAGTCAATGCTTTCCCATAGAGGGAATCACCAAGGAGGCACGGTCAAACACTTCCCTGACCAATCAGCATTTCCTCATAGAGATGCATTGAATTATTGTATCTCTATGTTTAAAGTCAGTCACACTGTGCAGCACTGCCCCAAAAAGCACCTCTAGCAGCCATCTGAGGAGTGGCCAGTGAGGTTATCACTAGGCTGTAATGTAAACACTGCATTTTCTCTGAAAAGACAGTGTTTACAGCAAAAAGCCTGAAGGTAATGATTCTACTCACCAGAACAAATTCAATAAGCTGTATACCGTACATTAAGCTGTATACCGTACATTAAGCTGTATACCGTACATTAAGCTGTATACCGTACATTAAGCTGTATACTGTACATTAAGCTGTAGTTGTTCTAGTGACTATAGTGTTCCTTTACATTACTTATATTTATTTTTACAATATAAATAAAGAATAGATTTTACTCATTCGTGCACCCAGAAAGGCAGCAGTGATTAACGAATGAATGAATGTCACCGAACAAATTTTGGTTGTAGTTCTATTTGATCACTCATTAATTTACCAACATATATTTGTTTTCATCCAAGATTGATAAAAAATAAAATATCTGTTAGATTTGTGCAATCGTTTTCAGACAAAAAGAAAATGTTAACATATTAGGGACATGGTATATCATTAGGAAGTTGTGTTGTGGATTAAGAAAACAGTATACCCGAAGTACCTAAATGGACCAGTTGAGCGCACAGAAATACAGCGTATACAGTTTCTCTCTATAGAAGTTTTTGTTAGAGCATAAATATTGCAATTCTATGTACATTGGTATAACATTATTTTACATCACTGAAGGCTAAAACGTTTTCAAAGCAAAAAGTACAGCTTAGAAATCTAGAATTTGCTACTCACCAAAGGAACCCAGAATGTATATAGAGGTCCAAGTCGCATCTCAGGTACAAATTGAGAACAGGCCAACAACAAGAAGTAGAGATTGAAAAAGTATTTGAACTGGTTAAAGAGGATCTAAAGTCAAGAAAGAGAATATTTCATTTAATTAAATTTTGTCAAATTACATAATATTTATTTTGTCATTAAATATAAAAAATACAGCGGTGCAGAAATTTTTTTAAATATAAAATGGTTAAAAAAGTATTTTTTAAAATATATACTATATATTAAATACAAAAAGAATGAAACATTTCAGTAACTATGTAAGATTTTTGGATACATATGTGTTTTAACATAGTTATATAATTATATATATTAATTATATATATATATATATTTTTTTTTTTTAAATGGTCACTGGAGACACTTGTTTAATAACTGAAGGATTATTTTGCATAGACTTAGTTTGGTTGGTATATATTAAGTTATATTTTTATCCAACTACACAATGTTTTTACGGATTTTTTTTTTTCCTCCATAAAAAGGTCAAAAACTCAAACAATTATTTCTAGGAAGTCCACATCTGCTCGCCCCTTACTGTCCAGCAATTAAACTCAATTTGCAGGATTGGTACCACCCTCCAGTGTAAGGGGGCCCGGAGGATTTACCAGCAGGGTATCAAGCACAGGGAATGTGGCATTTGTAAAGCTAATTAGCATATTTATTATCACACACAAAATGTTCACAAAAACAACTGTAAGACAACTCTTGCGTTACAATGAAAACGGCACATGGAGAATGCTGGCTCCCAGCCTGTCCAATGAAATTATTAGACATTTTCAATGCCCTGCTGGGCTGGAAGGGCAGGGGGTGAATGCTAAAGGTTAAGACAGAATAAAGAATTACAGTTACAAGATAAAGCTGTAGAATAAGGTCTGGGAACTCCTGGAAGGCCTCAGAATTCCATAATGGAATAGTTGTGTTTATTGTATTTTGCAGCTTAGTCCGTATATAATGCACTGCCTGCACAGGGGAATCCAGTCTTCTTTTAGATAACTGAATGGGGATTAAAGAGTATGAAGGTTAATAAGCAAAGAAACCTAAAGGCGTATTCACTAAACTGTGAGTTGCAGAGAGATGACGGTTAAATAACACCATCTCCAATCACAGCCATGCTCCGCGGAGCACATACATGTCTATACTTAACTATTTTCCAACTAAACATTGCCCCCACCATATTGGGGAGAGATTTTTGCTGTTCCTGCATTGTAATATTTATATTCCGTGGGAATGAGAAGCTCCAGTTTGTAGAATGTTTTGAAGGTTTTTTTTTTTTTCAAAAAACCATAACCACTTCAGTGATTTAACGTGATCATGGTGTCTGGAGTGAGTATGTGCACCATTTTGCTATGAAACGCTACAGAGTTTAATCCCTCTACCGCCATAGATATAACTCCACCTCAGGCAGCGCCATTGGGGCGTCATTAGTCACCCTGGCTAATGACAATTCTGTGCCTATTCTCAGAATCATTGGCCGAGTGCGGTCAGCTGAGGCTCTCAGCAGACGAATGGCTGGCAGAATCGACTTCTGGCTTTCCAGGAGCTGGATGTCGTCACCGGCCGTATAGGACCCTCACAGCCGGCAAGAGGGCAAAGTGTTGAAAAACATTTGTTTTGGCACTGTTGGCGCGTTATAAATAAAACCTACAGCAGGCTATATAGTTATGATTCCAATGGGAAAATGGAATTAATTATTATAAATGCAGTTCCACCCAAAACTAGTTATAGAGTTCTGTGAGAATGTAATTAATATTCCGTTAATTCTTATTTAATCTCGAGTTTGTAGAATTTCTTGGGTTTTGCTTCTGTCGGGGGACGATGTACGGAGACGGTGCTTACCCCGGGAAGGAATGTGAAGAAGTTGTATTTCTGATTGTTGATGACATTTCGGGGGTATCTCTGCTCTCTTTTTTCGGGGTGACCAAGCCAGACTGTTCGAGGCTTTAATTCTCTGCGTCCACAACACCTCAAACACTCGCAGCACCTGAGAACATAAAATATAAGGATTAGACTCTACAATATATCAAAGCCAAATAAAATTATATGTTTTATGGTTTCTATTTTCCATAAAGTAAAAAAAAGACATCATTTTGTGTAAAAATAAATCTATGCATAGCAGTTTTCTTGGGGTTATTGACTAGAGAGAGAATTGTACATTGCTTGGGAATATGTTGCCGCTATATGAACAATTACCGTATTCAGGTTAATAATTAATTGAAAATAATTAACATTTTTACCTCATTAGATTTCCATATTAATATACAGAGGGGAAATTGATCAAAGCCTCTTGTTATCCTTTGTTGGAGGAAATGGGACAATCCCTAATGTCATTCTAGAACAGCAATTAATTATTCAGGAATATGGAACACTTTGATGGTTAAACCCTTTCACAATACAGGAGAATAGATTTTATTCACACGGATCGCGTTATACACAAACACTGAATTAGCAGACGAAGCAGTTTTACTCTGCAGGATTTAGTCCATAGAGAGGGTTTGGCACGGGCAATGTTAGAACTTCCATAAATAATCCGAAAAATATTACCTCTTCAATAACTGTACGCTCATTATGGCAAGGCCCTCTCCACCTGTTTTAGTATGTCAAACATGTTTTGCTTGTCTTATTTACTGATTGTACAGCACTGCGGAATATGTTGGTGATATACATAATAGCAATGTAATAGCCCATCACAAATACTCACTAACTGTGGTCATTCGGTGTTTTAATACCAGTAGATATTCTTAGGTGCCGAGAATTAAAGGTACCGAGTAATTTGTATTGCAGTAGGTAAGCCATTCATAACAAATCACAGTATAATGTGACGTACTCGCTATGTAACCGGTCATTAATGGGTTAACAGTAAAAGCACTGAGAGGTGTGAATGTATCATCAGACCAGTATAAAAACAAATCATAGGTCTACTATAAATCTGCTCCTTCACAAAATGAATAAAATTAACCCCGTCCCATTACCCTGAGACTGAAGTAAGGCCCTAGGTGTATTTTTTTTTTTTTTTGGCCAAAGTTGCTGACCTTGGCCAGAAACCATTTAATAACTGCAGGAGTCTCCATGCAAAACATGTGTTGAGGGGCTCCAATACCTGACGACAGTCACAGATTAGTACCCATTTAGACCTATGTCCTTCTTTAACATCAGAAAACATAGGATGGATGTGTCATCCTAGGAGCACACAGCCACCAGCAAGTATTCTGGGCCTCTCTGCATGGATTGCCCAGTTGGCTGTCCGTGGTCTATGGGAGCACAGCCCACCACGCTGAAATGTCCTGGATTTGGCGGTGTCTCCAGTAGTACATCATCATAATGCACACTGGATCTTAAATAAACATGTACTTTTTGTGCACATAGGAGGTACGGTGCAGCATTTCTCCCAATGTTGGGAGGTATGACATCATTATCTGACATGCAAACTCGCAGAGCTATGTCTCTCTGCCTCACGCACAGACTGCAATTTACACCGGGCCTTTAGTTACCACAACAGAGCAGTTCTGGACACCAGTGTTGTTTTTGGACTACTTGCCCAGTTTAGGCCAACGTGTCCCATTCATATCTTGGTCCATATGACATCACACACCAGTTAGCAGGATACAATGTATGCTCCAGGATGCAAGAAAAAAAAAATCTTTTAAGGTTAAACAAACTGTTTACACAATGAGCTGGCCCGGTCTGAACATCACAGCTAGTAATGTCACTTAGCAAGTCTCCCTTCCCGTGCGAGAATCCATTTCCAGCATCACATAGCATTTACGCTCACCTTCCATTAGTGGACAAACAGGCTTTGCAGGTTTATCTCCTCACATTGGACGCTACACAGTTATAATCTTTCAGAACTCTGTGTAGCCATGCAAAAATAATAAAAAAAAATAAAGATTAATTGTTCTTGCTGCCCTTATCTGTAGATTATTTTAAGTCTCAGCATTTATGAAACTTAATCTCTCCACAATTAAATAGGAAAACAAAGACTTTTAAAGGGGCACTGTCACTGTCCAGAATTCTTAATATATATTTTATCCATCCCCTAGAATTCACAAAATGTGTTTCTGAAGCATGAAATTTATAATGAAATGTAGAAATTCCGAACTCTGTAATTACTTCAATCCCGGAACTGGGAGCCTCCATCTTGTCAGTCAGCAGACAGGAAGTATAGAGAAAGACAAATAGAAACATTGTTTCTTGTCTCCTCCTCCAATGCAATCTGTGCCCTGGGTGTGCCAGGACTGAACTGGATTGTGAGGTCAATTGCTAAATCTTTCACATATATTTACAATACAACGGAGCTTCACATAAAAAATAAAAATAAAATTAAATATTAACACGAGTTATAGGTGTTCTCTGTTTATTCAGTGACGTAATTTCCCAGGGAGTCCTGGTTTCCTTTAATAAGACGATGGGGATACGATATAGTCAGGTACAGTATGTGACACACAGCTAAATGTTCACCAGCTCCTCTCTGACACATTGTGCAAGCTGTCAGGACGGGGACCACTCAAGGCAAGGACATTTTGTTTTACCAAATCTACTTTTTTCTTTAGTCACATCAATTTTGAAATACGGATTTTAACATTGATTTAGATTTTTTTATTCTAGTAAAAGCCATGGATGGACTGTCCCTTTAAGGGAGGAAGAAAATACTGTATGTTCCGATTGTGGATCTCTGTAATACGTAATTATAAGACAATGAAAGACACTGACTGGGAAGACTTGAATTTCTAGTGTAACCAGATGAAGAAATCAATTCTCACAGTGTGGTGGAATCTCGGTAAAAATAAATTTAGTAGGCCGAGATTACCACGTGGCATGTGTACGTGCATATGCTGACGTATCGATCAGTTGGTTGCACGAGGCAAGATACGATCAGTAGTGTACGGAGCATGTGCAAGAATACAGGATATAGTATTCCCCCTCCTCCATTGTGCTGGACAAGCCATGCGGTCAAACAGGAAGTTAATTCTTATTTGTATTGATTGGTTAAGAGAATGTGCGGGTGGAGCTTAATATGGGAGGAGTTATATGCCTATATAAGGAGCCTGCACTATTGTCCGGGGCTCAGAACTTGTGGTATTTTGGTGACGCTAGTCCCTCTGAGTCCCGATCGGTGATCCAATAAAGAATCTCTTCCTTCCTGAAGAAACCTGTGTCCATCTCTCTGTGCTTGGCTTCCGTCAGTTTCTCCGGTATCATTTGGTGCATTGGCCGGGAAGCTCATCGTTCAACGGTAGCTGAGAGGCAGAGGCGTGAGACGGTCTATCTTTGCCCACGTTCTCTACGGCTGCACCCCTGAACTTCTGCGTGGACCTCCCTTCGTCTCGGCGCCACTGGTCTGTTGTCCAGGAGATCATCGGCCTCTACGTGAGAAGTGCTGGGGTGTCCCCGTCGATGAGTGTGAACTCAGGTTCAGGAACGAGGAGGTAAGACAACTGCTGTTTTAGACGGCAGGACCCACTAGGGGTATACCGATTGTGCGGTAGGCCCAAAGGGGTTTTTGAATCTGTATCTGCCCCCTCTGTCGGAGGGAAGGAGCGAAGGCGCACCGCTCGATCGAACGCTCTTTAGTCAGACCGTTTGATTCTGTTAGTCAGGCAGGGCGCTCTGGTGTAAAATAAGCCCTAGCCGGACACCGGTGTCTTGTCTAGACTAGCGTTCTAGGGTGTATATTTTGTTCGCTAGGTCGGAGGGACCGGGAGACTAAGCGGCGTCTGTGTAAATTCGGTTCGCTAGTTCTCATCCTATCTGGGCTAAGTGGGAAGGCGTGTAAATTTGGAACCCACTAGACTTTTGATAGTACGACTAAGAGGCGTCTGTGTAAATTCGGTCCTCTAGCTCGTTGTATAGTGCGACTAAGAGGCGTCTGTGTAAATTCGGTCCTCTAGCTCGCTATATATGTGGTGATTGGGCAGTGTGGCTAACCAAAACGTATGTAGATTGTTTTTAGGTAGTCCATTCAAGGTACTGGCCAATAGTTTAGTTGGGAATTGTAAATGTGTTAGCGATTGTTTAGTAAAGTGTATATCTTGTTAGATAGCGCGAGCTCAGCCGTCTAGCGAGAGTGTTAATAGTGTGTTGCTGTATTATAGTGCACGGTACCATAACCCTGTATATTTACTGACATTGCATAATAAGTACTAATCATTGTCGTCCATTGCATGTTTAACACCATAACCACTAATAATTGTATTGTGACCTTAACTTGTGCTTTGACCTATGCTAACCGTACTGTAACCGCTATTTGTAAAAGACGATGTTACTGGGGTGTGTTATAGACGGGTAATTCGTATATAGAGAATTATAGCGTGGGTGACTGTATAGTTACGCCAAAGGGCATAATATTGATTATATAGTGACTGGTGTAACAGCTGTGTGTGTACGGGAATTCCCTGAGTGTTTATTGTGTTATTGTGTACGTTTCACTTGGTAACCGTACCACGTGGTGCTGTTGCCAGAGGAAACGGGTGTGACTGTTGAATAGTACGCGTGTATAGTAATCGTTGTCGACGACGTTCCATTGTTAAAAATGGGTGCGTCGCAGTCAACGATTCCGGATCCCTTAGGATGTATGGTTAAGAATTTTAAAAAGGGATTCAAAACCTGTGATTTTGGGGTTAAGATGTCTTCTGTGCGTTTAGTTACTTTGTGCACTAGGGAGTGGCCTACTTTGGTTGCGGCATGGCCGCCACGTGGCAGTTTGGATCTAACTCTGGTACAGCGCTTACACGTGGCTGTATCAGGTAGGCCTGAACTTTACGGCCAGTTTCCTTATATTGACTGTTGGAGACAGGCCGTAAATGACTCGCCAAAATGGCTCCAGACATGCCACGAGGAGCAGTGTCGCCTCATGGTAGCTAGGACTTGTTCGTCCACTAGGACTGGTGTTAGGCCCATTTTGGACACGCCCCCTGAGTCCGAGATCCCTTTGCCGCCCCCTTACTTTCCGTTAAGAGGAAGTGACGCAAACGCAGGAAGTCCTGCACCCCTCCCCTCATTACCCTCATCCACTTCCGCTTCCTCCTCCAGTACAGGATCCACCCCCCCTCGTACTAAATCTCCCCTTCCGGAACCAGAACCCACCCCCATTAGAAACGAATATCCTGATTTGGCGCCACTTCAGACTTCCGGTCAAGCTTCATCTAGCTCGGCTCGAAGTGTTCTATTTACGACCTTTTCCCAAAACCAACCTCCCATATCCCCATACCCTATCTCTCCCCGACCGGAAACCATGACTGACGCTTCCCTACGTAGCCCCATCCAAACCCGACAGTTGACTGGTGCCCAACAATTAAAGCATTATCAGATGCCTCTTCGCCTAAATCCCGGGTCAGCTTATATCGATGCCGCAGGTCAAATGGCACACGCTGACCCAGTCTTCGTATATGTCCCATTTACCACTACCGACCTTTTAAACTGGAAGACCCATAATTCCTCGTATACTGAGAAACCACAAGCCATGACTGATCTGTTCACCTCAATAGTACAGACGCATAATCCGACATGGGCTGATTGCCAGCAGTTACTAATGACTTTATTTAACAATGAGGAAAGGACAAGAATAAATCAAGCAGCCATTAAAGCATTAGAAGATAGAGCCCGTGCTTTGAACCAAGCTAATCCAGCAGCATGGGCCGCAACACACTATCCCAATACCGATCCCGATTGGAACGTAAATGGTGCTGATATGGTTCAACTCAGAGCCTATAGAGACGCTATAATTGCTGGCATGAAAGCAGGAGGAAAGAAAGCCATTAACATGTCGAAGACAGTTGAGGTGATTCAGAAAAGCGATGAAGCACCCAGTGTCTTTTATGACCGATTATTGGAGGCATACCGCTTGTATACCCCCTTTAATCCGGAAGACGCAGACAATTCCCGAATGGTTAACTCCGCCTTTGTCAGCCAAGCATACGGAGATATTAAGCGCAAGCTACAAAAGTTAGAAGGGTTTGCAGGTATGTCCATCACCCAACTAATGGAGGTAGCAAATAAGGTCTATATGAACAGGGATACAGAAAGTAAGAAAGAGGAAGAGCGCAAGATGCGTAAAAAGGCTGATATGCTAGCGGTAGCGATCGCAGGCGTAGATAGACGGGGCCCAGATAGAGGCGATAGTAAGTGGAATGAGGAACCTCTAAGTAGAAATCAGTGCGCTTACTGTAGGGAAGAAGGGCATTGGAGAAATGAGTGTCCGCGAAGAGAACAGTCTGAGAAAGACAGACCTAGGACAGGTTATGGAAATTTTAGAGGCAGAGCGAGAGGTAGAGGAGGCCCCGGAGGGAGTAATGGTTATAGAGGGAGTAATGGGAACAGAGGAAGTGTTAGGGAAGATAGATATATTCCAGCAGCGCAAAGGTCCCGCGATAGAGAAGGTAGGGACTTCGTAGGATTGGCTGACACGGTCATGGAGGACTATTGATACCGACCGGGCTCCATCCCCCTTGGTCGAGCGGAGCCTATGGTCGATGTATCAATAGGGGGGAAAAGGAGTGCGTTCATGATCGACACTGGTGCCGAACATTCAGTGGTGACTAATCTAGTTGCTCCTCCATCTGGAAGGACTATTACTGTGATAGGAGCAACTGGAAGAAGTGCTGAAAAACCGGTTCTTAAAAGTCGACTCTGTACATTGGGAGGCCACGTAGTAAAACACCAATTCCTTTATATGCCTGAATGTCCAGTCCAATTGCTGGGACGTGATATGCTATCAAAATTACAAGCGCAGATTACGTTCCTACCAAATGGAACAACATCTTTAAAGTTTAATGGACCTTCAGGTATTATGACTTTATCCGTACCTAAGGAAGAAGAGTGGCGACTTTATACAGTGTTGACTAGCCAAAACCCTAGGAGTGATGAGACATTGTTTAACATACCAGGAGTTTGGGCAGAGAACAACCCACCAGGACTGGCCCGCAATATTCCACCTATAAAAATTGAACTGAAACTTGGGGTTTATCCAGTAAGCCTAAGACAATACCACATCCCACAGAAGGCTAAGAAGAACATCCAATCCTATCTGGATAAGTTCATACGGTATGGTATCCTAAAATTCTGTACTTCCCCCTGGAACACCCCATTGCTGCCTGTTCAAAAGCCCGGTACAGATGAGTATCGACCTGTACAGGACTTAAGAGCAGTCAATGATGCGGTTGTTAGTATACATCCAGTTGTACCCAATCCATATAACCTGCTTGCTTTAATTCCGGGCGGGGCTACTTACTTCACAGTCTTAGATCTCAAAGATGCCTTCTTTTGCCTCCGAATTGCCGCAGAAAGTCAATGTATTTTCGCTTTCCAATGGGAGAACGCTGTAACGGGCTCAAAACGCCAAATGACTTGGACAAGACTGCCCCAAGGGTTTAAAAATTCACCTACCCTATTTGGTTCAGCCCTAAGTCAAGATTTATTGGATTTCGAGTCTATCCCAGGAGAATGTGTATTGTTACAATATGTAGATGACTTGTTGATAGCAGCAGTTACAAAAGAAAAATGTCAGCAAGCAACGCACGATCTACTACATATTCTCTGGAAGGCAGGATACAAGGTGTCTAGAAAGAAGGCTCAGTTGTGTTTGCCAACTGTCAAGTATCTGGGATTCCATATCTCTGAAGGTCAAAGGATTATGGGGCCAGAGAGAAAAGAAGCTGTCTGCCAAATACCAATACCCAAGAATAGAAGACAAGTGCGAGAATTCTTGGGGGCAGCGGGCTTCTGTAGGATATGGATTCCCAGCTATGCGATACTAGCAAAACCTCTGTACGCAGCCATCAAAGGTACAGAGCACGACCCCTTCTTATGGACCCAAGAACAGCAAACGGCATTTGAAGATGTGAAGAAGGCTTTGATGAGTGCCCCAGCATTAGGTCTACCTGATCACACACGACCATTCTACTTATATGTACACGAGCAAAGAAGAATGGCTGTGGGAGTATTGACACAGTACTTGGGATCATGGCAAAGACCTGTTGCCTACATGTCTAAGCAATTGGATGCAGTGGCCAGCGGACTTCCACCTTGTCTAAGAGCCGTAGCTGCAGCCGCCCTGCTAGTAGCTGAAGCCGATAAACTCACTCTGGGTCAAGAACTTTATGTACGAGTTCCACATGCAGTACAGACGTTGTTGGATTACAAAGGAAATCATTGGTTTAGTAACAGCCGTATGACCAAGTATCAAGCAATGTTGTGTGAAAACCCAAGAGTGCATTTAGAGACTGTAAACACCTTAAATCCAGCTACCCTTTTGCCACAACCTACTGAAAGTCAACATGATTGTTTGGAAGTAATGGATGAAGTATTCTCAAGTAGACCAGATCTTCGTGATTTTCCCATCCAGAACCCCGATGTTCAATATTATACCGACGGCAGTAGTTATGTGAAAGAAGGGATCCGCTATGCAGGATATGCAGTAACAACAATAGACAAGGTGATAGAAGCCCGGCCACTGGCGAAAGGAACATCAGCACAAAAGGCAGAATTAATAGCACTAACACGAGCGTTACAATTGGCTGAAGGTTTAAGAGTAAATATCTATACGGACTCTAAGTATGCGTTTTTAACCACTCATGCCCACGGAGCTCTGTATAAAGAAAGAGGACTACTGAATTCAGAAGGCAAAGAAATCAAGTACGCAGCTGAAATCCTACAGCTATTGGAAGCAGTGTGGGAGCCGAAAGAAGTCGGTATTATACATTGTCGAGCGCATCTGAGAGGAGATGGTGATGTAACTAAGGGAAATCGGATGGCAGATAGTGCAGCTAAGCGTGCTGCTGAATCAGGAAGACAGGAGTATGTGGGGCATATAGCTGCTCTAATACCAACCCCACTGTCTCAATGGACTCCAGTTTATACAACTCAAGAAGAGGAGTGGTTAAAGACTGAACCGGGAAAGTATTTGGAGAACAAGTGGTATCAGCTAGAAGATGGAAGAATAGTTATACCAGCATCGCTAGCGGTAGAAATTGTCCAAAATTATCATAACGGGACACATTCTGGGAGAGACAGTACTGAAGAATCTCTCCGGAAACATTTCTACATACCAAGATTGTCCAACTTGACTCAGGCCATTGTACGCAGATGTGTAACGTGTGCTAAGAATAATGCAAGACAAGGACCAGTAAAGCCACCAGGAGTCCAGTTTATGGGGGGACTCCCCATGTCCGATCTACAAATAGACTTTACAGTGATGCCTAAATCGGGTGGACATCGTTACCTGCTGGTAATTGTGTGCACCTATTCAGGCTGGGTAGAAGCATGTCCTACTCGTACAGAGAAAGCAGGAGAAGTTGTGAGATTCCTGCTACGAGAAATAATACCCCGATATGGACTACCCTGTTCTATAGGATCGGACAATGGTCCAGCTTTTGTTCACCAGTGCCTACAACAACTGACTCATATGCTTGGTATAAAGTGGAGGCTTCATACTGCATATAGACCCCAGAGTTCTGGTAAGGTAGAGAGAATGAATAGAACTATAAAGAACCAGTTGGCTAAAATGTGTCAGGAAACCCAACTTAAGTGGAACGTTCTCTTACCTATAGCTCTATTGCGAATCCGCAGTACCCCTACCAGAAGGATGGGCCTGTCTCCTTTTGAAATTATGTATGGGCGACCACCTCCCGTACTTGGTAACTTAAGGGGGGATTTGAGTCAGTTGGGAGAAGGAATTACCCGGCAGCAGGTTGTAGAGTTGGGTAAGACTATGGAGGAGGTACAGAAATGGGTACAAGATAGATTACCTGTGAATATTTATCCCCCTGTTCATAATTATCATCCAGGAGACCAAGTGTGGATTAAAGAGTGGAATAATGTACCGTTAGGGCCCAAGTGGAGAGGTCCTTATGTTGTTCTTTTGTCTACCCCTACAGCGATAAAAGTAGCAGAAGTGACTCCGTGGATACATCACTCCAGGGTTAAACCAGCAGCAGTCGATTCTTGGCAAGTTACAGCAGATCCAGAGAATCCCTGCAAGATCCGGTTGAAACGCACTACTCAGTCGGAGTAACGAGGAATTATTGTGGATTACAAATTTTATTGTTACAGGTGTAAGTGAGAAGGCCATAATAAAGCCTGTCCTCTTACCATCACATAGTGTATAAGCCAGGAAAGTCCCGAAGGGACACCTGTGAAGACGAGCAGAACTCCATTCCCTGCAGCCCTCACATCCTGGAAGCTGAGGTTCCATCGCACGGACGAAGACTGAGGATGACGGCGAAAGATGTGCTTTTGATTGTGTTTATTTATATGTGTTTTTATATTCAGGAAGGTAGAGGTACCGACACTCCTAGCTGTGAGGTATGCATTAAGACTACGAGAACAGGTAACCATATTTCCCAAACCCTAATTTGGCATTCACAATACGAATGTAAAGGAGATGTATCAAGATGTAGATACCTAAATATAGACTATAGTGTATGCCATTTAGGAGTAGGAGAACCTAAGTGCTTCAGTCCGGAGTATCAGCCTCGTACAATTTGGTTGACTCTCAGGAATGGAGATCCTCAGGGGACCCTAATTAATAAGACGGTGTTAGAATCCGTACATTCTTCGGGTGTTCTGCTATTTGATGCATGTAAGGCGATATCAAGTGGTAGAAAGCCGTGGAATGTATGTGGGGATCTTAGATGGGAGAGGACGTATGGATCTAACGATAAATATATTTGTCCCAGTAGTAAAAATAAATATGTGAGTCCTAGATGCCCAAATAAAGACTATAACTTTTGCCCATATTGGTCTTGTGTGGGGTGGGCGACTTGGGGACAGACAGTAGATAAAGACATGATAGTGACTAAGTTGCCGACTAGCCCATATTGTAAGTCTATGGAATGCAACCCAGTCCATATACTTATTAATAACCCCGACAAGTTCCTAGATAAGTATGGCAATTTATTTGGGTTTCAGATATACGGGACGGGTTTAGATCCTGGGACATTATTGTTTATAGGGATAGAGACTGATACGGTATCCTCCCAGACTCATCAAGTATACCACTCCTTTTATGAAGAGATGAGTATAGATAATAAGATCCCCCATAGCGCTAAGAACCTGTTCATTGACCTAGCTGAAAGTATTGCCGGTAGTCTTAATGTTACCAACTGCTATGTGTGTGGAGGTACTAACATGGGAGACCAATGGCCTTGGGAAGCAAAGGAGGTAATGTCCGGTTCTGAGGCAGTTGACCAACTAATATCTGCACCAGCCGATTATCATTTGAGTGTTAGAGGTAAATCTGAGTGGAGATTAAAGACCTCCATCATAGGTTATGTTTGCATAGCAAGGAAAGGAATAATGTATAACACTTCTGTAGGAGAATTAACTTGTCTAGGGCAAAAAGCTTATGATGATGATACAAAGAATACAACTTGGTGGTCGGCTTCAAATGTCTCAGAACCATCTAACCCGTTTGCTAGATACGCCAATTTAAAGGATGTGTGGTTTGATTTATCCATCACATCTACCTGGAGAGCCCCAGCAAATTTGTACTGGATCTGTGGTAAGAAAGCCTATTCGGAGCTGCCACAGGACTGGGAAGGGGCATGTGTGTTGGGTATGCTCAAACCATCCTTCTTCTTGTTACCGATTGAAACAGGTGAGACTTTAGGTGTTAAAGTGTATGATGTGAATCATAGGAAGAAAAGGGGACCCTTAGAGATAGGTACCTGGGAAGATAATGAATGGCCTCCCCAGCGTATCATAGATTATTATGGGCCAGCCACGTGGGCTGAGGATGGTACCTTTGGTTATAGAACCCCTATTTATATGCTCAACCGTATTATAAGATTACAGGCGGTGGTTGAGATTATCACAAATGAGACATCACAAGCGCTCAATCTTCTAGTGAAACATAATACCAGGATGAGGACAGCAGTATACCAGAATAGATTAGCCTTGGATTACCTTTTGGCAGTAGAGGGAGGTGTATGTGGGAAGTTTAACCTAAGCAATTGCTGTCTTCAAATAGATGACGAAGGGCAAGCAATAGCTGAGCTTACTAGCCATATGGTTAAACTAGCGCATGTGCCTACTCAGGTATGGAAAGGGTACAATCCAAGTAGTTGGTTTGGTAGCTGATATGAGTGGTTTGGAGGGCTTAAGGCAGTGGTAGGTGGAGTCCTACTGATTTTACTGTTGTGTCTACTCCTACCGTGTCTTATACCCCTAGTAGTTAGGTCTGTGCAAAGCCTAATAGGAAGTATAGCAGAGAGGAAGGCTGCTGCACAGATAATGGCGATATATAAATATAAGGCTCTAGATCAGGGAGAACCAATGCAAGAAGATGAATGTTGAAGATTCACATCATAAGATAAGTCTGGTCTGGTTCAAGGTAACTTGCGGTGTAAGAAAAACTAAGGTTATGTGATGCCTCAAGTAATTGTAAAATATCAAGAGGCATCAAAGGGGGGAATGTGGTGGAATCTCGGTAAAAATAAATTTAGTAGGCCGAGATTACCACGTGGCATGTGTACGTGCATATGCTGACGTATCGATCAGTTGGTTGCACGAGGCAAGATACGATCAGTAGTGTACGGAGCATGTGCAAGAATACAGGATATAGTATTCCCCCTCCTCCATTGTGCTGGACAAGCCATGCGGTCAAACAGGAAGTTAATTCTTATTTGTATTGATTGGTTAAGAGAATGTGCGGGTGGAGCTTAATATGGGAGGAGTTATATGCCTATATAAGGAGCCTGCACTATTGTCCGGGGCTCAGAACTTGTGGTATTTTGGTGACGCTAGTCCCTCTGAGTCCCGATCGGTGATCCAATAAAGAATCTCTTCCTTCCTGAAGAAACCTGTGTCCATCTCTCTGTGCTTGGCTTCCGTCAGTTTCTCCGGTATCAACAGCTGATACAAGATGAGGTTCTTAAAATTATCTCCATTAACAGTTAGGACTTGTCAGAGAGATTCAATAATCCGTGATACACAAACTGAGAAATGGAGAAACACGACGCTCTGATAACTGGACCTCATCCACAGCTAGATATATTAATAAACCGTTAGAGCCATTAATATCCGAGCTACAGCCCGGGCTGTGGGAGAATGGAAACAGTGTCACTGGTTTACAAGGGTGAACAGTTCTTCAAATAAATAATAAAATGCAAAGCTTCCCAGTTAAAATATTCACGCATTGCACCGGATAATTGTCGTTCAGTTATTATTATAATTATTATTATTATTGGTATTTATAGTCCAAAAGAAGAGAGTCAGGTAAGCAGGAAATTTCACGGTCAGATCTAGAGGCTACAATAGATCAGTAACGAGTAGACTTAATAATAATTTGCAAAATCGGACGAATTTGGGACGATCGGCCAATCTGTCGAACTTCTGAACTCCAAGCCAAAACTTACCCAATTCACAAACCACCCGAAACGTGGGTGCTGAGCGTGTTCGGTTTGTTATTTTGTATTCTGCACGTGGCACAAAAAACAAAAAAGATAAAAAATGTAAAAAGCTGATTGGTGGTTTGGAGATGGTAAATTAATGTTGATTTTATTCACAGATCAAGAGAGGTCAACGGAGGGAAAGAAGAAGCAATAAAAATAAATTAGAAACCTATATGAATTAAATATTTACATTTAGATTTTTACTGCTCCAGGTGTTTTTGTACTTTATTTGAAACTTTTTCACTTGATCTGTGAACCAAATGGAAATAATATTATTTATTTTTTGCAGTACACCGATTGGCCCATTTCACACAGTTTTCTGTTCTTGTGATTGGTTTCCCAAATCATAACCCCGGAACAGAAATTCTTCCAAGCTGAACCGATATTTAGCACAAAGCTGGTAGCGAGTTTGTGGACTCCGTGAGGGACATTTATCAATGTGTTCAATAAAATACATCATTTTGATTATATTTATTAAGTGACCTAAACAGTGACTGTTTTCTTTATTGTACGTTCTGCCAGTTTTCAAAGAAGTTACCATTTCAGAAGGCGGAAAAACATACAGTTGAAAGAAAAATTCCACCACATCACTGTTGGGGGGGGAGGGGGGGGAGAGAAATGACTGAAAATGTAAAGACTGTTGCATCACTGATATAATGATGAATATTCAAAAATGACGATTAGGAGAAAATAAATGAAAAATATTGAATAGATTTAATAAATTGCGCAAAAAATTTAATGAAAAATCCACATAAAACTGTTGTGGACACTTTGATAAATCTCCTAACCTCCTGCAATACATCAGTTGTGACTGTCCGGACATTGCCCATTGTGCTAGTCTCTGACCTAGTTCCAGAAACAATGAGTGCACCTGGCAGGCAGCACCATTCATTTTTCATGACAGTAACTACAGCTAGTTCCTTAGTAGTGATGCACCGAACTGTTCGCAGGCGAATAGTTCCGGGAGAACATAGCGTGTTCGCGTTCGCCACGGCGGGCGAACACATGCACGGTTCGATCCGCCCCCTATTCATCATTGAGTAAACTTTGACCCTGTGCCTCACGGTCAGCAGACACATTCCAGCAAATTAGCAGCAGACCCTCCCTTCCAGATCCTCCCACCTCCTGTACAGCATCCATTTTAGATTCATTCGGAAGCTGCATTCTTAGATAGAGGAGGGAAAGTGTAGCTGCTGCTCATTTGATAGGGAAATGTATAGCTAGGCTAGGGTATTCAGTGTCCACTACAGTCCTGAAGGACTCATCTGATCTCTGCTGTAAGGACAGCACCCCAAAAAGCCCTTTTTAGGGCTAGAACATCAGGCTGCTTTTTTTTTTTGTGTGTGTAATCTAATTGCAGTTGCCTGCCTGCCAGCTTCTGTGTCAGGCTCACAGTGGATACTGTCCCACTTGCCCAGTGCCACCACTCATATCTGGTGGCACAATAGCGTGCATTTAAAAACAAAAAAAAAATGTTTTCACTGTAATAGATTGAATAGCAGTTAGTTGTCTGCAAGCGTCTGTGTGTCAGGCCAACAGCGTGTACTCTGCCAACCTCTGCCAGTGTGCACATTGCCACTAATATCTGGTGTCACAATAGCGTGCATTTAAAACCAAAACACTTTTTTCACTGTTATAGATTGAATAGCAGTTAGTTGTCTTCAAGCAGGTGTGTCAGGCCTACAGCGTGTACTCTGCAAACCTCTGCCACTCATATCTGGTCTCACAGTAGCTTGCATGCATAGTACCACTAATCCAAAAAAAAGCAGAGGCAGGCCACCCCGCAGGGGCCATCGTGGTCGTGGTGCTGTGATTCCCTTTTGCCCTAGAATAATGCCCAGTTTTCAGAGGCCACATACCCTGAACTTGAAAAGTTCTGAGGACATAGTTGACTGGCTAACACAGGACACCCAATCTTCTACAGCTTCCGCTCAGAACCTTGACGCACCATCCTCCTCCAGCTTAGCTTCGGGAACCTCTCAAGATACCACTCACCCGCCTGCCGCCACCACCAACACTAGCACCACAGCCGCTTCACTTGGTATGTCAGATAAGTTATTTACACATCCGTTTGAAGAAATGAGTGATGCTCAACCATTATTGCCAGAGGATGTAGATAACAGGGATATGTCTCAGGCAGGCAGCATTACACACATGGACGTACGGTGTGATGATGATGATGATGATGTTGTACCTGCTGCTGCTTCCTTTGCGGAGTTGTCAGATACAAGTGAAGCAGTTGATGATGACGATGCGTCCATGGATGTCACGTGGGTGCCCGCTCGGCAAGAAGAAGAACAGGGCGAAAGTTCAGATGGGGAGACAGAGAGGAGGAGGAGGCGACGAGTTGGAAGCAGGGGGAGGTCGTCGCAAGAAGCTAGTGGCACAGTCAGACAGCATGCATCGGCACCCGGGGTCATGCTGTGTCCACCAACAGAATGCCGTCATTGCAGAGCTCAGCAGTGTGGCATTTTTTGTGTATGTCTGCCTCTGACAACAGCGATGCCATTTGCAACCTGTGCCAAAAGAAACTGAGTCATGGGAAGTCCAACACCCACCTAGGTACAACTGCTTTGCGTAGGCACATGATCGCACATCACAAACGCCTATGGGATCAACACATGAGTACAAGCAGCACACAAACTCAAAGCCGCCATCCTCCTCCTGGTCCAGCATCTTCAGCCACGTCAACCACTGCTGTCCTCCTCGCCCCCTCTCAACCATCCGCCACTCCGTCTCTCGCCTTGAGCAGTTCCCGCTCATCTGCCCACAGTCAGGTGTCTGTCAAGGACATGTTTGAGCGTAAGAAGCCAATGTCAGAAAATCACCCCCTTGCCCAGCGTCTGACAGCTGGCTTGTCTGAACTATTAGCCCGCCAGCTTTTACCATACAAGCTGGTGGAGTCTGAGGCGTTCAAAAGATTAGTGGCTATTGGGATACCGCAGTGGAAGATACCCGGACGAAATTTCTTTGCACAAAAGGCAATCCCCAACCTGTACTCAATTGTGCAAAAGGAAGTAATGGCATGTCTGGCACACAGTGTTGGGGCAAGGGTCCATCTGACCACTGATACCTGGTCTGCAAAGCATGTCAGGGCAGGTATATCACCTACACTGCGCATTGGGTAAACCTGCTGACGGCTGCCAAGCATGGAATGCGTGGCTCTGCAGAGGAGTTGGTGACACCGCCACGACTTGCAGGCAGGCCTGCTGCCACCTCCTCTACTCCTCCTACTCCATCCTCTTCCATAACCTCCTCGGCTGAGTCCTCTTCTGCTGCTGCGTCTTGCTCCACATCAACTGCACCCTCCCCATTTCCCCAGGTACTATTCCACATCCAGGATACGGCAGTATCACGCCGTCTTGGGTTTGACTTGCTTGAAAGCAGAGAGTCACACCGGACAAGCACTCCTGTCTGCCCTGAACGCACAGGTGGAAAAGTGGCTGACTCCGCAGCAACTGGATATCGGCAAAGTGGTTTGTGACAACGGAACAAATTTGTTGGCGGCATTGAAGTTGGGCAAGTTGACACATGTGCCGTGCATGGCACATGTGTGTAATCTGATCGTACAACACTTTGTGCATAAGTACACAGGCTTACAGGACATCCTGAAGCAGGCCAGGAAGGTGTGTGGCCAATTCAGGCGTTCCTACACAGCCATGGCGCACTTTGCAGATATCCAGCGGCGAAACAACATGTCAGTGAGGCGCTTGATTTGCGACAGCCCGACACGTTGGAATTCAACACTCCTAATGTTCGACCGCCTGCTCCAACAAGAAAAAGCTGTTAATGAATATTTGTATGACCGGGGTGCTAGGACAGCCTCTGGGGAGCTGGGAATTTTTTTGCCACGTTAATGGACGCTCATGCGCAATGCCTGTAGGCTCATGCGTCCTTTTGAGGAGGTGACAAACCTAGTCAGTCGCATCGAAGGCACCACCAGCGACATCACACCATTTGTTTTCTTCCTGGAGCGTGCCCTGCGAAGAGTGCTGGATCAGGCCGTAGATGAGCGTGAAGAGGAAGAGGAAGAGTTGTGGTCACCATCACCACCAGAAACGCTTGCTGGAGCTGCGGCAACGCTGGAAGAGGATTGTGAGGAAGAGGAGTCAGAGGAGGAATGTGGCTTTGAGGAGGAGTAGGAAGACCAACCACAACAGGCATCCCAGGGTGCTTGTTGTCACCTATCTGGTACCCGTGGTGTTGTACGTGGCTGGGGGGAAGAACATACCTTCATTGAGATCACTGAGGAGGAGGAGGAGCGGGAAATGAGTAGCTCGGCATCCAACCTTGTGCAAATGGGGTCTTTCATGCTGTCGTGCCTGTTGAGGGACCCTCGTATATATGGGTTGAAGGAGAACGACCTGTACTGGGTGTCCACGCTACTAGACCCCCGGTATAAGCAGAAAGTGCCTGAAATTTTACCGAATTACCGCAAGTCGGAAAGAATGCATCATTTGCAAAATAAATTAAAAAGTATGCTTTACAAAGCGTATAAGGGTGATGTCACAGCACAACGGGAATCTAACAGGGGAAGAGGTGAAAGTAATCCTCCTCCTCCCATGACCACGCCGGCAAGGACAGGACGCTTTAAAGATGTTGATGGAGGACATGCAGAGCTTTTTAAGTCCTAAGCATCGCCACAGCCCTTCGGGATCCACCCTCAGAGAACGACTCGACCGACAGGTAGCAGACTACCTCGCCTTAACTGCAGATATCGACACTCTGAGGAGCGATGAACCCCTTGACTACTGGGTGTGCAGGCTTGACCTGTGGCCTGAGCTATCCCAATTTGCGATAGAACTTCTGGCCTGCCCCGCTTCAAGTGTCCTGTCAGAAAGGACCTTCAGTGCAGCAGGAGGTATTGTCACTGAGAAGAGAAGTCACCTAGGTCAAAAAAGTCTAGATTACCTCACCTTTATTAAGATGAATGAGGGATGGATCCCGAAGGGACTGACAGTGGGCGATACATTCGACTAAAAAAGGCCTGATGAGATGAGCTGCCTTGGGCTAAAAATGGTGACCCTATGTAGGAGGAACAGTCCCTATTCTGCTCTGTGTCTGTGTGTATCAGGGTCCCTGAGGACAGGTGTCAATCCATATCTGCCAAGTGACCCTATGTAGGGGGAACAGTCCCTATTCTGCTCTGTGTCAGTGTGTATCAGGGTCCCTGAGGACAGGTGTCAATCCATATCTGCCAAGTGACCCTATGTAGGGGGAACAGTCCCTATTCTGCTCTGTGTCAGTGTGTATCAGGGTCCCTGAGGACAGGTGTCAATCCATATCTGCCAAGTGACCCTATGTAGGGGGAACAGTCCCTATTCTGCTCTGTGTCAGTGTATATCAGGGTCCCTGAGGACAGGTGTTAATCCATATCTGCCAAGTGACCCTATGTAGGGGAAACAGTCCCTATTCTGCTCTGTGTCAGTGTGTATCAGGGTCTCTGAGGACAGGTGTCATTCCATATCTGCCAAGTTACCCTATGTAGGGGGAACAGTCCCTATTCTGCTCTGTGTCAGTGTGTATCAGGGGCTCTGAGGACAGGTGTCAATCCATATGTCAAGGTGTCAATATGTCATATGTCAGGTGTCAATCCATATCCATTGTGATTTAGGAATGTAAGGTGATTTCTGCCCTTTATGGATTAAAACCAGACTCTGCATCAACTGTGTAAATTTCCATGGGAGTTTTGCCATGGATCCCCCTCCGGCATGCCACAGTCCAGGTGTTAGTCCCCTTGAAACAACTTATCCATCACTATTGTGGCCAGAAAGAGTCCCTGTGGGTTTTAAAATTCGCCTGCCCATTGAAGTCAATGGCAGTTCACCCGGTTCGCCGGCTCGCAAACGTTTGAGGAAGTTTGCGTTCGCCGTTCGCGAACCGAAAATTTTATGTTCGCGACATCACTAATCCTTAATAACAATGTAAAACGGACCCAGCACTTTCCAGGATTATTCATCCTTTATATTATATAAATACATGTTTGTGAAGTCTGAAAATGATATTTAATGTAGAAATTCATGCAACTGTATTCATCCCCAATCCTGGAACTGGGCGTCTCCATCTTGGCTGCTACAAGTTATGCTCTTTATACTCAGCATAGAAATAGCTTAGAGAGGGAAGCAGAAACCAATAGAATGGTTCCTCCTCTGGTGTGATCAGGGCCAGATTTTCCTATAGGCTAACTGGGCTTCAGCCTAGGGCCTCAAGATCAAGAGGGGCCTACATTCAAATTGTTAGCAAAATTAAAAATTACACTATTCTAAAGACAGTGAACACTAAAACACTGAACCGAAAATAAGGAGAAATTCTACGCATATGATATGACCAGTGGCGTACTAAGGGGGGGGGGGCGATCTGCCCCAGGCGCCACTTACTAGGGGAGTGCCCGGGGCAGACTGCAATGCCCCTCCTGCCGCGATCGCCGAGACTGGCGGTCTGCAGCTCCGCAATGTGCAGAGTTGCAGACCATGGATCTTGCGTGCACTGCCCAATCAGAGCGTTGCCACGGGTTACCGCGGCAACGCTCTGATTGGGTCTCGTGAGATCCATGGTCTGCAGTAATGTGTCTGAGTGTATAACAGAGCTCCACAGCAATAATATTCCCAGTAATGTGCCTGAGTGTATAACAGAGCTCCACAGCAATAATACTCCCAGTAATGTGTCTGTGTATAACGGAGCTCCACAGTAATAATACTCCCAGTAATGTGTCTTCAAACTACAATAAATGTGTTTAGAAATCAGTCTGTAAATAAGATAAGATACATTATTGGCGGACAAGTATACAGATACAGAACTAATGATAGGCACAGGTATACAGACACGCACCCAAACACAGGCCGGCACAAACACAGGCCGCAAGCCTTCAGTTGTTAGAGCACACAGCTATGTTATTTATGACAAATTAATTCTAATTCTTAGTAGAAATGCCAGATCTGCCAGGTTTGATTGGGACATGTCATGTTGTGGTGCTAATGGGTGCCACATGAAAAGGTCTGCCCCACAGTATGAAGCATTCATGTGCTGTAAGGGGGTTTCTAATCAATTGATCGAGGGAATCTATTCACGATTCCTCCGATACGTGAATCGCTTTCCATGCAGCACTTTTCATGAACAGACCATCATTATGATGTACTGATGTCAAGAACAGACAATAACAACATTTTGTATTCGCTTTGTTCCACAATCCCAGGATTGTCCGACCATGACAACATGTCTAAATCAACGATATTCCGGACTCCAGACTGCCGCGCTAGA
Organism: Pelobates fuscus; assembly: GCF_036172605.1. Classification (NCBI taxonomy): domain Eukaryota; kingdom Metazoa; phylum Chordata; class Amphibia; order Anura; family Pelobatidae; genus Pelobates; species Pelobates fuscus. Next base: position 306,200,457 of record NC_086322.1, read on the forward strand.
TCATTAAATTCCATTCCACTGCGATAGGGGTTTATTAAATACAAAACAATCCCTCATTGCACTGCCGCATGACGGTGGTCCTACTGGATTACAGCTCACATCATCCTCAGCTGACAGTTCCGGCAATAAAACGATAAATTCCCTAGAAATAATTAACCCCTTCCTCTCACAGGAACAAGACTCTGCAGACACTCACTCACCGACAGAGCAAACTGGGGAAAAGCTGAATCACACAGGGGAATCCACACCTAGAACAGTCGCAACTCCCATGATGCTCTGCTCACCTTAAAGGGTTACTCCAACCTCCATGAGCACTTCTGCTTTTTGAAGTGGTCCGTGTGGTACAAGGGGGATGTGCAGTGTTTAAGCTCAGGGGTTAGTTATACCCCAGCACGTGTGACTTGGCTGCCCAGAACTTTGTTCCTTGGATGCCTAATGTTAATTCTGTGCATATTTTAAACCTGGTGTCAGCACGCACTGCATCCTGGCAATGAACGGTTACTGCTTCTCCATCATGTCTCCCTTCCCTCCCTCCCTGTCAACATTTATGGCGTCTCTGTCCTCCCTCCCTTTACATACCCCCCTTGCGCATGTAGTGTGAGTTTATTAAATGGTTGAATCAATTACCCAATAGATGTGCACCCATGGCAATAGATGTGCAAATGATTGCTACTAAAAACTTGCAGAATAATTGTAATTGGTTAACTCAAGGTGCTGCAGCAACTAAAGAAAGTTAATATAAACAAAGCTCCAGGGCCTGACGGTATCCATCCACGTGTACTTAAGGAACTAAGTGTAGAAATAAGTAAACCTCTGTTTTTAATCTTTCAAGATTCTTTTCTTTCAGGAAGTCTTCTTGAGGATTGGAGGAAGGCAGATGTGGTTCCTATATTCAAAAAGGGTTCAAAATCCTTGCCTGGAAATTATAGACCTGTGAGCTTAACTTCTGTGGCTGGTAAAATATTTGAAAGGTTATTAAGGGATAATATTCAAGAATTCCTTGAGAAGAACATGGTTATCAGCAAAAATCAGCACGGTTTTATGATGCACAGGTCATGTCAAACTAACTTGACTGCGTTCTACGAAGAAGTAAGTAGAAGTATAGATCAGGGTGTTGCAGTGGATGTGATCTATTTGGATTTTGCCAAGGCATTTGATACAGTTCCACACAGAAGATTAGTGTTCAAACTCAAGGAAATCGGTCTAGATGAAAATGCTTGTTCTTGGGTATAACATTGGCTTAAAAACAGAGTACAAAGAGTTGTCGTTAATGGTAAATTTTCAAGCTAGACAGAGGTGGCAAGTGGTGTCCCTCAGGGGTCTGTTCTGGGACCCCTTCTATTTAACATTTTTATAAATGATCTTGAAGACAGCATTGAAAGTCATGTTTCAGTGTTTGCAGATGACACAAAACTTTGTAAAATAATACAATGTGAGCAAGCTAATACTTTGCTGCAGAGGGATTTAGATAGACTGGAGGACTGGGCACTCAAATGGCAGATGAAATTTAATGTTGAAAAGGACTTGGGAATTGTTATAGACAACAAACTATGCAACAATGTGCAATGTCAATCAGCAGTGGCCAAGGCCAGTAAGGTATTGTCATGCATGAAAAAGGGACGAGAATATCATTTTGCCTCTTTATAAATCACCGGTAAGCAGGGGTGTATCCTGGTTTTGTGCTGCCCTAGGCAGGACAAAACTCAGGCGCCCCCCTCACCCCCCCCCCCCCCCGCCACCCCCACCCAACCCTTCCCCCGCCTTCTAAATACACACACACTGACAGATACGCATCCATTAGCTAACTGTTAGCTAATGGATGCGTATCTGTCAGTGTGTGTGTGTGAGTGTATCTGTTAGTGAGTGTGTCTGTTAGTGAGTGTGTCTGTTAGTGAGTGTGTCTGTTAGTGAGTGTGTCTGTTAGTGAGTGAGTGTGTCTGTTAGCTGCTAACAGACACACTCACACACTCACTAACAGACACACTCACACACACTGACATACACACACTAACAGACACACACAGTCAGACACACACACACTCTAACAGACACACTCTCACACACACACACTCTAACAGACAAACAGACACACTCACACTCACTAACAGACACACACTAACAGACACACTCACACACACCCACCAACAGACACACTCACACACACTAACAGACACACTCACACACTAACAGACACACACAGTCAGACACACACACACACTAACAGACACACTCACTCACATTAACTCATTTTTTTTTTTTTTTTAATTTACCCCCCCAGCCTCCTTACCTTTGGGAATGCTGGGGGGGGTTCTCCCTCTCCCTGGGGTCTAGTGGGGCTGCCGGTCGGGCTGCTGGGCTGGTTGCTGGCGAGGGAGCACTTCCTCTGAGCTGTCTGCTCAGCTCCCTCGCGCGCCGCAGAGTGAGGCTGGGAGGCGGAGCCGGAATATGACGTCATATTCCGGCTCCCAGCCTCACTCTGCGGCGCGCGAGGGAGCTGAGCAGACAGCTCAGAGGAAGTGCTCCCTCGCCAGCCGCCCGCCAGCCCAGCAGCCACCAGCCCAGGGTGTCTGTTAGCCGCAAGGCTAACAAGGCATTTGCCCTGGGCGTTTGGGGGCGGCTTTTTTTGCCGCCCCCTGGAAAATGCCGCCCAAGGCAAATGCCTTGTTTGCCTCGCGGCAAATACACCCCTGCCGGTAAGACCACATATTGAATATGCTGTGCAATTTTGAGCACCTGTTCTAAAGAAGGATATTATGGCACTCAGGGCCGGACTGGGAGAAAAATTCGGCCCGGGCATTTTTCTATCACAGCGGCCCACAAAGGGGGCGGGGCAGAGAAGGTGTGTTTTGTCATCACCAATGACAAGCACGCCCCCTCTCAAAGTGAGCATGTTGGTTCAATGCTCTTCCAGGGCAGACCATGCGCAGAGCTCTGTTGAAGAAAATAGCATGAGAAAAAAAGCCCTGTATTTGTTCTGCACAGTGCAAGCAAATTTAATAACATGCTTGCACTGTCTCTCCTTGCAATTTGTCTCTGGTGTCTCTATAAATGGATACCCGGAGACAAAAATGCTAGGAAAGAGTATTATGCTGTGTTTGGAGCCTGCTTGTGGGATTGTGTGTGTGTGTGTGTGTGTGTGTAGAGTGAGCTGATTGTGGTGTGGTATTGTGTAATAAGGTTGGTTTTAGTCATGTTGTGTTTGTGGTGTTATGTGATGCATATGTGGCTAGGGGCTGTGCATACAGGCTATAGTGTGTGTGTATAGGTGGTGTAGTGTTTGTAGAAAGTGTGTGTTTAGGGGTGTAGTATGCGTTTGCTTACAAGGAATCTAGTGTGTGTATAGGGGATCCAGAGTGTGTGTGTGTGTGTGTTAAGAGTGTAGTGTGTGTATATGTGTATATATTTGGAAGTATTGTGTATGTGTGTGGTGCAGTGTGTTGGGGGGGGGGGTCTGTGTGTATGTAAGGGGTGCAGTATGTGTGTGTGATGGATGCTGTTTGTGATGTGTGTGACAGTGATGTGTGTCAGAGTGCTGTGTATGCTGTGTGTGACAGTGCTGTGTGTCAGAGTGCTGTGAGTGCTGTCAGGGCTGTCTTTAATATTGATTGGACCCTGGGCAAGCATTTGCTTGGGCCCCCTGGACCTTGCCATCTTAAAGGGGTTACTGTGCAAGGTGAGTGTGCTAGGGCGGTGTGAATGAGACAAAGTTGGGCAGTGAGTGTGACAGGCTTGGGGGCATTAAATTGACACGGTGGTGTGGTATGGTTGCGGGGTGAGTGTTCCAGGGTTGGGATGAATGTGGCATGGTTAGAGGAGGACGTGGGACACGATTAGGGATTGATTCATGTGACAGGGTGTGTACAGCATGATTTGGGGGATGAGTGTGACAGAGTTGGGGGGGTTAATGTGATTGGGTGTGTGGCAGGGTGAAAGGGGGTGAGTGTGACAGAGTGATGGAGGATGAGTGTGAAAGCATGGAAGGGTGTTTGTGACAGTGCGAGAGAAGGTGAGTGTGACAGGATTAGGTGGATTAATGTGATAGGGTAAGTGTGGCAGAGTGAAAGAGGGTGAGTGTGACAGCATTAGGGGAGTTAAAGGATCACTATAGTGTCAGGAAAACAAGGAGGTTTTCCTGACACTATAGTGCCCTGAGAGTGCCCCCACCCACAGGGTCCCTCTCCCGTGGCGCTGAAGGGGTTAAAACCCCTTCAGTTACTTATTTTAATCCAGCGCCGGGCTCCCTCTGCGCTGGCAACCTCTCCTTCCCTGCCAACGTCAGCTCTCATGTCAGACATCAGCGGAGCCAAATGCGCATGCGCGGCAAGTGCCACGCGCGCATTCAAAGTGTCCATAGGAAAGCATTTCTTAATGCTTTCTTATGGACGCTCTGCGTAATGGAGGCATAATATGCCTCCAGCGTCGCAGATGCGCCGCTAGTGGCTGTCCGGAAGACAGCCACTAGAGGCTGGATTAACCCCAAATGTAAACATAGCAGTTTCTCTGCAACAGCTATGTTTGCATCTGAAGGGTTAAAACCTGAGGGACCTGGCACCCAAACCACTTAATTGAGCTGAAGTGGTCTGGGTGACTATAGTGTCCCTTTTAATGTGAGTTTTGTTGGGTGAAAGGGGTGGCATTGTGTGGAGGGTGACATGAGTGTATGTGTGCAGTGTTGAACATGCAGGGGTGTATGTATTGCCACACACAGATACACCCTTACACACACAGGTGCAGGGGTGTATTTGTGTGCAGTGTTGGCATTGAAATACTGGGATACATGCACTGCCACATGCACAGGTATGCACACACACTTAGAAACACACAGATACACAGGAGCAAAAAAAACACTGACAAATAGATACACATGCAAAAGCAAATATACTGACGCACAGCTGCACATACATACAGGTATATAAACACACATGTACACATACATACACGACGATACAAAGACATACATATACACACAAGTACATACAAACACGGACACATAGGTACATACAAACACAGGTACACATATACTCTGACACACAGATAAACATACACTATGACACACGTACACAGACACTCTGACACACAGATACACATACACCGACATACAGATACACATACACCGACATACAGATACACATACACCGACATACAGATACACATACACCGACATACAGATACACATACACCGACATACAGACACTCTGACACACAATTACATACAAACACACATGCACTATGACACACAGGTACACATGCACTATGACACACAGGTACACATGCACTATGACACACAGGTACACATGCACTATGACACACAGGTACACATGCATTCTGACAACACAGGTACACATGTACTCTGACACACAAATACATACAAACACAGACACATCGGTACACATGTACTCTGACACACAAATACATACAAACACAGACACATCGGTACACATACACTGTGACACACAGACACACAAACACACATACACTATAACAGACAGATACACATACACTCTGACACACAAACACACATACACTCTGGCACATGGGTACACAAACACACAGGTACACATACACACACACACACACAGATATGCACAAAGTACATATATAAATAATACATTTTTTCTTACTTTTGCTGCAGTGGCTGACCTAAGGTGATGGGTGTCAGACTTCTTTTAAATACCTCTTGTGTCTGCCACTTCCTCCTCTTCCTTCCCCCATCCCCGGCGGCTCTCTATTAGCTGGCCGGGAGGAAGTGAATGGAACTCACTCCACCCAGCAGGCAATGCGATCCCAGCCATGATCCGCAAGGGAGAGGGGCCCGGCCACGGAGAAACACATTGTTAGGGGCCCAGCCGCGGCCCTCATGATTAAAGGGCCCGCTGGAAATATGATATGAGTCTGGCCGCGGTCTGTCTGAGAAGGGGCCCGGTCCGGTGAAAAATGTAAGTGCCCGCGGGGCTCAAGGGGCAAATGCTTTGGGCCCCCCAGGAATAAATGGGCCCGGGGCAACTGCCCCTTTTGCCCCGCGTTAAAGACGGCCCTGAGTGCTGTGTGTGAGTGCTGTGTGTCAGAGTGCTGTGTGTCAGAGTGCTGTGTGTCAGAGTGCTGTGTGTCAGAGTGCTGTGTGTGTGAGTGCTGTGTGTGTGAGTGCTGTGTGTGTGAGTGCTGTGTGTGAGTGCTGTGTGTGAGAGTGCTGTGTGTGAGAGTGCTGAGTGTGAGAGTGCTGAGTGTGAGAGTGCTGAGTGTGAGAGTGCTGAGTGTGAGAGTGCTGAGTGTGATGGGTGTGAGAGTGCTGAGTGTGATGGGTGTGAGAGTGCTGAGTGCGCTGTGTGTGATGGGTGTGAGAGTGCTGTGTGTGATGGGTGTGAGAGTGCTGTGTGTGATGGGTGTGAGAGTGCTGTGTGTGATGGGTGTGAGAGTGCTGTGTGTGATGGGTGTGAGAGTGCTGAGTGTGATGGGTGTGAGAGTGCTGAGTGTGATGGGTGTGAGAGTGCTGCTGTGTATAAATGTTAGAATGGATTGTAGGTAAAGGGGGGGGCGGCTGTAAATAAATAAAGGGCATTATTTCCTCCCCCTCCCTTCTTACCTTTAGCCTGGGAGGGGGGGACTGGGAGGCAGAGTGGCAGTGTTCCCTGGTGGTCCTCGTGGTGAGTGAACTCTAGCCTGCGGGCTAGAGTTCACTCTCGCGAGATCCGGTCGTTGCCATGGCAACGCTCCGGATCTCACGAGAGGAACCCGGCAGAGCTGCAAGTTAGAGCTCCGCTGGGTCCTCTCTCCGTGCAGGCTGGCTCCCTCCCTCTCTCTCCCCGCCGGCGGCCGCATTGGATAGCATGTGGGCCGGTGAGGGAGATCTTTGATCTCCCCACCGGCCCGCCATGGAATACAGCGGGGCCGGCGCTCGGATAGTGCCAGCCCTGCATAGACCGGCAGGGGAGATCCTGGGACTTCCCCTGCCGGCCTCAGCACATGGCCACCGCGGCCCACCGGGCATTTGCCCGGTGTGCCCGATGGCCAGTCCGGGCCTGATGGCACTAGAAAAAGTGCAGAGGCGGGCTACAAAATTAATAAAAGGAATGGAACATATCAGCTATGAAGAGAGGTTAACAAATTTAAACCTATTTAGTTTAGAAAAACGTCGCCTAAGATGATAACATTATACAAATATATTCGGGGCCAATACAAACCATTGTGTGGAAGTCTATTCACAAATCGGACTTTACATAGGACACGAGGCCATGCGTTTAGACTGGAAGAAAGAAGATTTTGTTCTTCTTCTAAGGCAAAGGAAAGGTTTTTTTTTTTTTTTACTGTAAGAACAATCAGGATGTGGAATTCTCTGCCTGAATAGGTGCTTTTATCAGAGTCCATACAGATGTTCAAACAGCTACTGGATGCATACTTGCAAAAACAGAATATTCAAGGATATAATCTTTCAATGTAGGGTAATAACTGCTTGATCCAAGGATAAATCTGACTGCCATTCTGGGGTCAAGAAGGAATTTTTTCCTAGCTTGTTGCAAAATTGGAAGTGCTTCAAACTGGGTTTTTTTGCCTTCTTTTGGATCAACTGCAAAAAACAAATGTGAGGAAGGCTGAACTTGATGGACGCAAGTCTCTTTTCAGCTATGTAACTATGTAACAGCTCCTCTATTATAAAGCCTTGAATGGACCTCCATGATCTTCCATGATGACAGAAATGGGTGGGTGCAGAGCACGTCGGGAGCTTTGCCCAGCGTTGGATTAACAGAAGTTAAACTTATTTTTAAAAGATTTCAATGGATTTTTGGGAACCTTAAGAATAGTGCCCAATGGGACATTAGGCAAAGATGGCAAAAAGGCACCATAAGCACTGCAGAGTATTGTAAGTATGGTGCTACTAGATTTTTTTCAGGTATTTTGAGAAAAAAAAAAATTAAATAAAAGGGAATTCATTGCCGTCCAAAACCCACCTTCCGGTTGCACTCAGCTGTAAATAGTTGGTGAGGGTCTACATGGAGCCCATTTTCTGATTTTCAAGGGTAAGCCACGTACAGTACAGATAAAAACACTGTCACTCACTAGCCTATATTAGGAGACAGGAGCTTGGGCCGAGGGGTTAGGGTCGATCCAGATAAGGGACCATGCACAGGGCATTGAAGACGTGCTCCCTCGTGGTACTTTGCACTGAATGCTACATATTGCAGGGCAGCACTTTTCCTGTACTGTCCATACATATGGGAAAGTGATGTGTGTCCAGTAAAGTATGGTTGATATAGAAATCTTACAAGCAGAACAAGTTAGGTCCAGGAGGTCCATATAACTATTTTAGCTTCAGAGATTTGCAGACAATGCCAATTCACAGCTGGCAGAGCTGGGCAGACAAATCTAATGTTACACTTTTAGAATCGTAATTTTAGTTTGTAACTACGTCTCTTATTAACCATATTCTGTCCAACGGTACCAAGCTCCCGGCAGGATCCTTCTTAGTAATTAGTGAATGCTCAGTATATTTATTCAGTTTTGCCATATTTTATTCACGTATAGTCACACGTTTCACTGACTTTACCTGTAGTAGATACAAGTCTCTCACCTGGCCCCCTTGCCTCCCGACAGATTCTTCGCTCTTAGATTCTCAGATCCACTTATTACTAGATTGTAAGCTCATTTGACTAGAGTCCTAGTCATCACTCAGTTTCACATTAATTTGTCATTTTCTTTTTTTAACACCATTTTAGTGGAAAAGTGCGGAGGAACGTGCAATAAAATAATTATAAAAAAAAAAACATAATTCCCCTGAATTTCTTGAAATATATTTTAATTCTGAGCATTTCCTGAAATCTATTGGAAGAAATTGATCCCATCTTACCAATCCCCAAATCATTGAGTAACAGGACTCCAAATCTAGGCCAAAAAAGCCGAGCTGGAGAGTATTTATAGTTTGGACTTTTTTGACCAAATAATTAGATTTCCTCCAAATCTCCCATTTAAATAACTTTACCCCTACACAGCGACAGGTTTATTTGTGTCGGTTTCAGTGAGACGAGAGGCTGTGAGCTCCACAGCTGATTACACTGTGTGCTGACACATGACTACAGCTCACACCCTGCGTAAACAATAAAACCATAACACAACCTCTAATAAGAAACAAAAGTACAGTATACAGGAACACACAACTACCGTCTATTCTAAACCACATGGAACAATACTTTAACGTAGAACAGGTATTTAACAGGAGAGATACGTTTAGCTCAAAGTATATTATTATTTTATGTTTTTTATTTATTTTATTTCTGTCTATCTGGATATTCACAAAATATACTTTGAGCTAAACGTATCTCTCCTGTTAAATACCTGTTCTACGTTAAAGTATTGTTCCATATGGTTTAGAATAGACGGTAGTTGTGTGTTCCTGTATACTGTACTTCCAGTGACCCAGTTTCCTAGAAAGATGATGAAGTAATTCACTCACAATGTAAGCAACAATCCAGCACGTCTGAATGATGTCATAGCAGGCGGGGCACTAACTTTAGAGATAAACCAAATCTGGCCAAGCACCATAACTACCACGGGACTGTCACTGTGCTGCAACATTTCTAGGATTTACAACGGATTAATGCTCTAGTGCTGGATTATTAACGAACATTAGCTTTATTTGTGCGCACACAATGTAAATGAATTATTAATCAGGAACCATTCCTGGTAAACGCTGCTTGTATAAAATTATTGAATTTCAATAACACAGACGCTGGTCAACTTACTAAGAAACAAGCAGGGTGACCCACGTAACTGAGAATTTGGGGAATTTAGTTTTAAATAGAAAAACAAAGACAAAAATAGCCAATCCCGAGCATTCTCCAATTCCTTTACTGTGTTAGCCTTATACACATCCTGAGCATTCTTCAATTCCTTTACTGTGTTACCTTATACACATCCTGAGCATTCTTCAATTCCTTTACTGTGTTACCTTATACACATCCTGAGCATTCTTCAATTCCTTTACTGTGTTGGCTTTATACACATCCAGAGCATTCTTCAATTCCTTTACTGTGTTGGCCTTATACACATCCTGAGCATTCTCCAATTCCTTTACTGTGTTAGCCTTATACACATCCTGAGCATTCTCCAATTCCTTTACTGTGTTAGCCTTATACACATACTGAGCATTCTTCAATTCCTTTACTGTGTTGGCTTTATACACATCCAGAGCATTCTTCAATTCCTTTACTGTGTTAGCCTTATACACATCCTGAGCATTCTTCAATTCCTTTACTGTGTTGGCTTTATACACATCCAGAGCATTCTTCAATTCCTTTACTGTGTTAGCCTTATACACATCCTGAGCATTCTTCAATTCCTTTACTGTGTTAGCCTTATACACATCCTGAGCATTCTTCAATTCCTTTACTGTGTTGGCTTTATACACATCCAGAGCATTCTTCAATTCCTTTACTGTGTTAGCCTTATACACATCCCGAGCATTCTTCAATTCCTTTACTGTGTTAACCTTATACACATCCTGAGCATTCCTCAATTCCATTACTGCGTTAGCCTTATACACATCCCGAGCATTCTTCAATTCCTTTACTGCGTTAGCCTTATACACATCCTGAGTATTCTTCAATTCCTTTACGGTGTTAGCCTTATACACATCCTGAACATTCTTCAATTCCATTACTGCGTTACCCTTATACACATCCAGAGCATTCTTCAATTCCTTTACTGTGTTAGCCTTATACACATACTGAGCATTCTTCAATTCCTTTACTGTGTTGGCTTTATACACATCCAGAGCATTCTTCAATTCCTTTACTGTGTTAGCCTTATACACATCCCAAGCATTCTTCAATTCCTTTACTGCGTTATCCTTATACACATCCTGAGCATTCTTCAATTCCTTTACTGTGCTAGCCTTATACACAGCCCGAGCATTCTTCAATTCCTTTACTGTGTTAGCCTTATACACATCCTGAGCATTCTTCAATTCCTTTACTGTGTTCGCCTTATACACATACTGAGCATTCTTCAATTCCTTTACTGTGTTGGCTTTATACACATCCAGAGCATTCTTCAATACCTTTACTGTGTTAGCCTTATACACATCCCAAGCATTCTTCAATTCCTTTACTGCGTTATCCTTATACACATCCTGAGCATTCTTCAATTCCTTTACTGTGCTAGCCTTATACACAGCCCGAGCATTCTTCAATTCCTTTACTGTGTTAGCCTTATACACATCCTGAGCATTCTTCAATTCCTTTACTGTGTTCGCCTTATACAAATCCCGAGCATTCTTCAATTCCTTTACTGCGTTAGCCTTATACACATCCCGAGCATTCTTCAATTCCTTTACTGCGTTAGCCTTATACACATTCTGAGCATTCTTCAATACCTTTACTGTGTTAGCCTTATACACATCCTGAGCATTCTTCAATTCCTTTACTGTGTTAGCCTTATACACATCCTGAGCATTCTTCAATTCCTTTACTGTGTTAGCCTTATACACATCCTGAGCATTCTTCGATTCCTTTACTGCATTAGCCTTATACATATCCTGAGCATTCTTCAATACCTTTACTGTGTTAGCCTTATACACATCCCAAGCATTCTTCAATTCCTTTACTGCGTTATCCTTATACACATCCTGAGCATTCTTCAATTCCTTTACTGTGCTAGCCTTATACACAGCCCGAGCATTCTTCAATTCCTTTACTGTGTTAGCCTTATACACATCCTGAGCATTCTTCAATTCCTTTACTGTGTTAGCCTTATACAAATCCCGAGCATTCTTTAATTCCTTTACTGCGTTAGCCTTATACACATCCCGAGCATTCTTCAATTCCTTTACTGCGTTAGCCTTATACACATCCGGAGCATTCTTCAATTTCTTTACTGTGTTAGCCTTATACACATCCTGAGCATTCTTCAATTCCTTTACTGTGTTACCCTTATACACATCCTGAGCATTCTTCAATACCTTTACTGTGTTAGCCTTATACACATCCTGAACATTCTTCAATACCTTTACTGTGTTAGCCTTATACACATCCTGAGCATTCTTCAATACCTTTACTGTGTTAGCCTTATACACATCCTGAGCATTCTTCAATTCCTTTACTGTGTTAGCCTTATACACATCCTGAGCATTCTTCAATACCTTTATTGTGTTAGCCTTATACAAATCCCGAGCATTCTTCAATTCCTTTACTGTGTTAGCCTTATACACATCCTGAGCATTCTTCAATTCCTTTACTGTGTTAGCCTTATACACATCCCGAGCATTCTTCGATTCCTTTACTGCATTAGCCTTATTATTATTTATATAGCGTCATCACATTCCGTAGCGCTGTACATTGGGTGGACTAACAGACATGTAATTTTAACCAGACAATTGGACGTACAGGAACAGAGAGGTGGAGGGCCCTGCTTAATGAGCTTACATTCTTGTACACATACCGAGTGTGACAAAAGCACCTTCGTCACTGGGATTTGGAGAGGCCTGCGATTATGGCCCCTGGGATATATTGTCCTTTAAAAACACTATTTGGGCATATTGGATTTTAAAGGCACTGTATCTGCCCCTTGGACTTTAAACTGGAACAGATTCAAACATGTGGCGGCGGCCATCTTAAATTGTCCAGCGGTGTTTTGTCGTCGAGTGTATGGAACTGTTTTGGGCATGGGACCATGTGCACGGTGGGGCAAAAAAAAAGACTTCCAGGATATTCCTGAACCGATCTGGGTAATTTTTGGATGTTGTTCACCCAGATCAGGGCTATCAGGGGATGTGACTTTTGTGGCGATATGTTGTATTTTGGGGCATATAAGAGCTGTTCTTGTTCTTGTTCCTGCTCTCTGGACTAAGGAGAGGTTCACCCACTGGAAGCTGGAGCCTGCTCTTGGGCCCAGGGTGGGTGGAGGATGGCGAAACCTCAACTAAGCTGCGGTGGTTATGGTGTTGAGTGCAGTGCTGATGGTCCTTGGCGAGCACTAGGAGCATCATTTGATGGAGGCACCCAGTCGGGGTGGCAGGCGATCCGTCACACCGAGCATTCTTAAATTCCTTTACTGTGCTAGCCTTATCCACATCCCGAGCATTCTTCAATTCCTTTACTGTGTTAGCCTTATACACATACTGAGCATTCTTCAATTCCTTTACTGTGTTAGCCCTATACACATCCCGAGCATTCTACAATTCCTTTACTGTGTTAGCCTTATACACATCCCGAGCATTCTTCAATTCCTTTACTGTGTTAGCTTTATACACATCCTGAGCATTCTTCAATTCCTAGCTGTGTTAGCCCTATTCACATCCCGAGCATTCTTCAATTCCTTTACTGTGTTAGCCTTATACACATCCTGAGCATTCTTCAATTCCTTTACTGTGCTAGCCTTATCCACATCCCGAGCATTCTTCAATTCCTTTACTGTGCTAGCCTTATACACATCCTGAGCATTCTTCAATTCCTTTACTGTGTTAGCCTTATCCACATCCCGAGCATTCTTCAATTCCTTTACTGTGTTAGCTTTATACACATCCCGAGCATTCTTCAATTCCTTTACTGTGTTAGCTTTATACACATCCCGAGCATTCTTCAATTCCTTTACTGTGTTAGCTTTATACACATCCTGAGCATTCTTCAATTCCTAGCTGTGTTAGCCCTATTCACATCCCGAGCATTCTTCAATTCCTTTACTGTGTTAGCCTTATACACATCCTGAGCATTCTTCAATTCCTTTACTGTGCTAGCCTTATCCACATCCCGAGCATTCTTCAATTCCTTTACTGTGTTCGCCTTATACACATACCGAGCATTCTTCAATTCCTTTACTGTGTTAGCCTTATACACATCCTGAGCATTCTTCAATTCCTTTACTGTGTTATCCTTACACACATCCTGAGCATTCTTCAATTCCTTTACTGCGTTAGCCTTATACACATCCTGAGCATTCTTCAATTCCTTTACTGCGTTAGCCTTATACACATCCTGAGCATTCTTCAATTCCTTTACTGTGTTAGCCTTATACACATCCCGAGCATTCTTCAATTCCTTTACTGTGTTAGCCTTATACACATCCTGAGCATTCTTCAATTCCTTTACTGTGTTACCTTATACACATCCTGAGCATTCTTCAATTCCTTCACTGTCTTACATAGAGACATAGAATGTTACGGCAGATAAGAACCATTCGGCCCATCTAGTCTGCCCAATGTTCAAAATACTTTCATTAGTTCCTGTCCTTATCTTATAGTTAGGATGGCCTTATGCCTATCCCACGCATGCTTAAACTCCCTCACTGTGTTAACGTCTACCACTTCAGCTGGAAGGGTATTCCTTGCATCCACTACCCTCTCAGTAAAGTAATACTTCCTGATATTTTGTGTGATGGCTTGACAGAGAGTGGGGGGGGTGGGGGAGAGAGGGGTGAAGATCCAGGGGGCCCAGGGAAATGTTTGCCCAGGGTCCAATCTACATTAAAGATAGTCCTGATCCCATGTATTTCAGTTATTTTATTGCATACAGTTTTAGACTCCAAGCAGCATAGATTACTACGGTCTGCTGCAGTGGGTATGGTACCAAGATTACCCTTGTGTTTACTTGGAGTAAGTAGTCAAACTGTTTGAAATCTTACCAGGGTTCCCTCTAGGTGCCAGCAGTTATACTCCTACTTGTGGATTCTCTTAAAGAAGAATTCAGTTAGCTCCACATAGCTGAGGGCGATGCAGGGACATTCTCATTGGCCTAGAGTGTTAGCTCTGCGCTCTTAGTCAATGTTGGCCATGGAAAGAAGTTGGATGAGGCCCTGGCAGCCGAATGAGCACCTGAGCTAAGGTGTCCCAAACCATTCATAAATAGTTGAATGGCTTACTCTGGGAGGGCACAAGGGTACTCCTGGTACCATGACCATTACAGCAGGCTAGAGTAGCTATGGTGTTTGGGGTGTTACTTCAAATATATTTGCCATTCTGTTAGCCTTGGCCAAGCTTTTTTTGTGTAAATTTAATTTAACACAAATTTTACATTTGTCATTAACTATGACAGAAATAGTAAAAGACAGACATGACATATGAGTTAATAGGGGTATCTGAGTGGGTATGAGTTGTTTTGGTGACTGGAGGTTATACGCGCTTTGCTACCTTAAGGGGGTTAAAACACTTACAATTTGTTTAACCTCGAAGTGCTCCAGACAGCAACCATCCACCAGGTCCTCGTATCTCCTTCTCTAGCTCCGACTTCAATGCGGAAGCTTTGGACTAGGCGCTAGTGATAGGCTGAGATTGGT
This sequence comes from Pelobates fuscus, assembly GCF_036172605.1. Taxonomy (NCBI): domain Eukaryota; kingdom Metazoa; phylum Chordata; class Amphibia; order Anura; family Pelobatidae; genus Pelobates; species Pelobates fuscus. The sequence goes on from NC_086322.1 coordinate 306,215,712, forward strand.
AGCCAACTACCTTAGTCTATCAATCACCACCCATTGAAGAAAATAAAAATTAGAAAAAATGTACCTTTCACCATCTGCAGCAGTTTGGGACTAAACCGTTCATCATCAGGTTATTCCCATAATATAAGATGGCCTTAGGACCTCCAAGTACCATAACAACTTTATGGAGATAAAGTTGCTATGTTGCCTTTTAGTCTTCCTTTAAAGTCATTTTAATGTGAATTTAAAGTACGAGGCCACAATATGTAAACTATAATGCTGGAGGGTTATTCAGTAAGAGTAAACTGTCACAGTGAATAGCTAACGTCAAGTTATGTAAAATGAGGATATAGATGACTTAGGGATTTTTTTTCCCTACCAGCCACTCTTTGGCCTGAAATGTACATTTTTCTATGAATTCCTGACAATACATAGTTTAATGTATCAACCTGAAGTTATTTGCCAACATTGTAGCAGTAAAATCAGTTAATTTACAAAAACACAAAATTGAATTAATTAAGTGTGGGGGGGAGGGGGGGCGGCAGGTTTATAAAACACTAAAACATATTTTATATAGGCGGATGTTTAATTATCTCATAGACCTTGCTCAATAACAAACTGATCTATTACTGTGTAATAAAATCTAAATACAACGAAATAAAACACACGCACACAACACTTCCTTTAAATCTGCACTCAGATAATAGGTAACAGAGTATAATGATACGACAACACATTGTCTACAATTAATACCATCCTCTTTGGTCTATGGAAGGCTATAAACACATCGCATGATTATATTATTATTATTATTATTATTATTATTAAATAGATAATGACACATGGTGGGGTTAAAAGTAAACAATATACATTATCATACAGGAATAAAGCTTACATTGGATTTCAGTTGATGTTTGTGAATAAAATCTGTAGGTTTACTTTGCATTTGTTACTCAGTAGATCTTAAATGAATGAAGTTTGTTTAGGGTCTCCATGACTATGATAGGGACTGTGTGACTATATTTACATTATTTAGGCTAAAATGGCTACTTCAAACAAAGCTGGAGAAATGTGAAGATTTTTCCCATAACTAAATGTTGAATTCATTTTTCATTTGACAATAGGTGATAGTAAATAACCTTCAATACAGTTTTTATTATTTTATGTAGAGATTGTCCCCAGTATGAGTGACCAGAATGTAGACATCCAGCATATAATGATTTGATCAATATGAGGGCTGAACCTGGCAAAGCATCATGGGAGTTGTAGTTTTAGAACACCTAAGGGGTGCTATTCCTGGATTACAATATTACCCTTTCGACATTATTAAATACACCATACAATCATGATTAAAAATACAAAGAGAAGACGACCTACAATGAGTACATGCAGATAGAATAATAAAGAGACAGTCAGACAGCAATCCTAGCTGTGGGAATGGAAGAGACAGTCAGGCTGTAGGAATGGAATAAAGAGACAGACAGACAGAGACAGACAGCAATCCTGGCTGTGGGAATGGAATAAAGAGACAGTCAGGCTGTGGGAAGGGCTTGGCCAGATACACTGAGATCAAGGAAAACTGTCTATAAACACAGGGCCTGCATGTAGTGCCAACCATTGTGGCATGGAATGGGTTACACAGCCCCCCCCCCCCTCTCTCTCTCTCTCTCTCTCTCTCTCTCTCTCTCTCTGCTCACAGCCCCCTGTCTCTCTCTCTCTCTCTCTCTGCTCACAGCCCCTGTCTCTCTCTCTCTGCTCACAGCCCCCTCTCTCTCTCTCTCTCTCTCTCTGCTCACAGCCCCCTCTCTCTCTCTGCTCACAGCCCCCTCTCTCTCTCTGCTCACAGCCCCCTCTCTCTCTCTCTCTGCTCACAGCCCCCCCTCTCTCTCTCTCTGCTCACAGCCCCCTGTCTCTCTCTCTGCTCACAGCCCCCTGTCTCTCTCTCTGCTCACAGCCCCCTGTCTCTCTCTCTGCTCACAGCCCCCTGTCTCTCTCTCTGCTCACAGCCCCTCTCTCTCTCTCTCTGCTCACAGCCCCTCTCTCTCTCTCTCTCTGCTCACAGCCCCCTGTCTGTCTCTCTCTGCTCACAGCCCCCTGTCTCTCTCTCTGCTCACAGCCCCCTGTCTGTCTCTCTCTGCTCACAGCCCCCTGTCTGTCTCTCTCTGCTCACAGCCCCTTGTCTCTCTCTCTCTGCTCACAGCCCCCTGTCTCTCTCTCTCTCTCTGCTCACAGCCCCCTGTCTCTCTCTCTCTCTCTGCTCACAGCCCCCTGTCTCTCTCTCTCTGCTCACAGCCCCCTGTCTCTCTCTCTCTGCTCACAGCCCCCTGTCTCTCTCTCTCTGCTCACAGCCCCCTGTCTCTCTCTCTCTGCTCACAGCCCCCTGTCTCTCTCTCTCTGCTCACAGCCCCCTGTCTCTCTCTCTGCTCACAGCCCCCTGTCTCTCTCTCTCTCTGCTCACAGCCCCCTGTCTCTCTCTCTCTGCTCACAGCCCCCTGTCTCTCTCTCTCTCTGCTCACAGCCCCCTGTCTCTCTCTCTCTCTGCTCACAGCCCCCTGTCTCTCTCTCTCTCTGCTCACAGCCCCCTGTCTCTCTCTCTCTCTGCTCACAGCCCCCTGTCTCTCTCTCTCTCTGCTCACAGCCCCCTGTCTCTCTCTGCTCACAGCCCCCTGTCTCTCTCTCTCTCTGCTCACAGCCCCCTGTCTCTCTCTCTCTCTGCTCACAGCCCCCGGTCTCTCTCTCTCTCTCTGCTCACAGCCCCCTGTCTCTGCCTGATACCTGGGCAGGCTATTTCCTTTGATGTGGCCATGACCAGCAGCTCCACACCTGCACCTATACCAGCACACAGAGCCATGGCAGCTGCCCCCCACCCCTCCATGGGGGCACTAACCACTGCACCCCCCAGCTCCTTACCCTGCCTTCTGCTTGCCATCCATTCTCTTTTTGTGCCTGACAGGTTGCAGGGGGATGTTGTCAGTCATGCTGGTTGCTGTAAGGCTGAGGGTGTAGCAGAGAATGTCAGTCCTGACTGCAGGAGGAAGGTGGAGCAATCCCTATCAGCTCTATGTGAATAGGCTTGTCTTCCCTGAATTACCACGTCTGGCCGCTAGGTGGCGCTGCACTGCCTTTGTCATTGCCCTACCCATGCTGCGCCTACTTTAACTCTTTACTGACAGGCTTTGTTATTCCACAATGGTTAATGTCAGGTTTAACCCTTTAGAGATCAATGCCATCATGAGACCCCAATGCCAGCCCATAATGCCCTGTGTGTTGGCATTTGCAGATTAGTGCAGTCCTGTCTGGGTTAATGGAAGGGGAGGGTTCATTCTCATAACAGGAGATATAGAGGTGTGTTATGATGTCATTATAACGTCATTGGTCCTTTTAAACAGCCAAATCAGTGTGTAGTATGATCCCTGCCATGAGTGTATCAGGAAATGTTACTGTGTGTGTTACATTGTGTATACTGTGTGTTACATTGTGTACCATGTGTGTTACATTGTGTATACTATGTATACTGTGTGTGTTACATTGTGTTTATACTCTGTGTTTATATTGTGTATACTGTGTGTCACTGTGGTGTTACATTGTGTTTATACTGTGTGTAACTGTGTGTGTGTGTGTTACACTGTTATACTGTGTATACTGTGTCAAAGAGTGTGTTATATTGTGTATGCCGTGTCATTGTGTTTATACTGTGTATACTGAGTTTCACTGTGCATGTGTGTTACATTGTGTATACTGTGTCAAAGACTGTGTTATACTGTTATATTGTGTATGCTGTGTCATTGTGTGTGTTACATTGTGTTTATACTGTGTATACTGAGTGTCAATGTGCATGTGTGTTACATTGTGTATACTGTGTGTGTGTTACATTGTGTATACTATGTATACTGTGTGTGTTACATTGTGTATACTGTGTGTTACATTGTGTATACTATGTATACTGTGTGTGTTACATTGTGTATACTGTGTGTGTGTGTGTTACATTGTGTATACTATGTATACTGTGTGTGTTACATTGTGTATACTGTGTGTGTTACATTGTGTTTATACTCTGTGTCACTGTGTGTGTTACATTGTGTTTATATTGTGTATACTGTGTGTCACTGTGTGTTACATTGTGTTTATACTGTGTGTCACTGTGTGTGTGTTACACTGTTATACTGTGTATACTGTGTGTGTGTGTGTTTTACATTGTGTTTATTATGTGTATACTGTGTGTTACATTGTGTTTATACTGTGTGTCACTGTGTGTGTTATAATGTGTCACTGTGTGTGTTACATTGTGTTTATACTGTGTGTCACTGTGTGTGTTTATACTGTGTATACTGAGTGTCACTGTGTGTGTTACATTGTGTTTATACTGTTATTGTGTGTCACTGTGTGTTACATTGTGTTTATACTGTGTTATTGCGTGTCACTGTGTGTGTTACATTGTGTTTATACTGTGTTATTGTGTGTCACTGTGTGTGTTACATTGTGTTTATACTGTGTATACTGTGTGTCACTGTGTGTGTGTTACATTGTGTTTATACTGTGTATACTGAGTGTCACTGTGTGTGTTACGTTGTGTTTATACTGTGTATACTGTGTCACTGTGTGTGTGTTACATTGTGTTTATACTGTGTATACTGTGTGTCACTGTGTGTGTGTTATATTGTGTTTATACTGTGTATACTGAGTGTCACTGTGTGTGTTACATTGTGTTTATACAGTGTATACTGTGTGTCACTGTGTGTGTGTGTTATACTGAGTGTCACTGTGTGTGTTACATTGTGTTTATACTGTGTATACTGAGTGTCACTGTGTGTTTATACTGTGTATACTGTGTGTCACTGTGTGTGTGGTACATTGTGTTTATACTGAGTATACTGAGTGTCACTGTGTGTGTTACATTGTGTTTATACCGTTATTGTGTGTCATTGCGTGTGTTACATTGTGTTTATACTGTGTTATTGTGTCACTGTGTGTGTTACATTGTGCTTATAGTGTGTATACTGTGTGTCACTGTGTGTGTTACATTGTGTTTATACTGTGTATACTGTGTGTCACTGTGTGTGTTACATTGTGTTTATACTGTGTATACTGAGTGTCACTGTGTGTGTTACATTGTGTTTATACTGTGTATACTGTGTGTGTTACATTGTGTTTATACTGAGTATACTGAGTGTCACTGTGTGTGTTACATTGTGTTTATACCATTATTGTGTGTCATTGTGTGTGTTACATTGTGTTTATACTGTGTTATTGTGTCACTGTGTGTGTTACATTGTGTTTATACTGTGTATACTAAGTGTCACTGTGTGTGTTACATTGTGTGTGTGTATACTTTGTGTCACTGTGTGTTTGTTACATTGTGTTTATACTGTGTATACTGTGTGTCACTGTGTGTGTTACATTGTGTTTATACTGTGTATACTGAGTGTCACTGTGTGTGTTACATTGTGTTTATACTGTGTATACTGAGTGTCACTGTGTGTGTTACATTGTGTTTATACTGTGTATACTGTGTGTGTTACATTGTGTTTATACTGAGTATACTGAGTGTCACTGTGTGTGTTACATTGTGTTTATACCATTATTGTGTGTCATTGTGTGTGTTACATTGTGTTTATACTGTGTTATTGTGTCACTGTGTGTGTTACATTGTGTTTATACTGTGTATACTAAGTGTCACTGTGTGTGTTACATTGTGTGTGTGTATACTTTGTGTCACTGTGTGTTTGTTACATTGTGTTTATACTGTGTATACTGAGTGTCACTGTGTGTTACATTGTGTTTATACTGTTATTGTGTGTCACTGTGTGTGTTACATTGTGTTATTGTGTCACTGTGTGTGTTACATTGTGCTTATACTGTGTATACTGTGTGTCACTGTGTGTGTGTTACATTGTGTTTATACTGTGTATACTGAGTGTCACTGTGTGTGTTACAATGTGTTTATATTGTGTATACTGAGTGTCACTGTGTGTGTTACAATGTGTTTATACTGTGTATACTGAGTGTCACTGTGTGTGTTATCAATCTTGTGTTATTCTGGCTCTCTTGACCTCGGCTTTCCCTTTGACCATTCTCTGTCTTTCAACTTATTAATCCGGCCATTCTAGGGACCAATTTACCTTCTGTCTGTTTTCTGTTTTATTTAGATGTTACATAGTTTTGCTTGTTGGATCACATTAGTAGTCATGACATTACAACAGGGCTATGGATCCTGCAGAACTATGTAAACATATGATAGCCTGTGAGAGTAGGGTGGAGGATATTGATCATAGGCTAGACCAATTCGCCCAAGCATTCTAAATCTTGCTCCAACGAACGGCTCATCTTGAGTCGCCTCAGGTACAGCCAGTTACTCCGCCACCGGTACCTATGGTAAATAAAGCTCCGTCCATAACCCTTTCACCTCCTCCTCGTTTTGGAGGTGATCCTAAAGAGTGTAGGAGGTTTCTCAACCAAATTGAATATCATTTTGAGGCTTCTCCTGGTTAATTTCCATCAGATAGGTTAAAAAAAAAAAAGGCATTAACCTGGGCCAACACTTTTTGGGAAAGCGGCAACTCCATCGCCCATGATTACAATGAATTTTTAGCGGAGTTCAAAGTGACCTTTGAACCTACGGGAAGAAAAAGAATGCAGCCAAAGCCTTGATGAGAATCAAGCAAGGTAATCGTTCTGTGGCTGATTACGCTATCGAGTTTAGAACGTTAGCCTCTGAAGTAGACTGGACCAACAGCGGACTAGTTACTGCTGTCTATAATTTGATGAGACCGCAGCTAGAGACCTTCCTGTCAATCTTAACAAATTTATCACCTATATGACTGACAAAGATAACAGGTTGAGAGAAAGAGAGAAAAATAAACAATAGATTAGACGTACTACCCTGTCTCTAGCCCCTGGTTTCTCTAATCCTGTCATATCTGTTCCTGTTCCGCCTTCAGAAACTGAACCCATGCAGTTGGGGGTAATCAAACCTACAGAAGCAGAGAGACAGTTTAGAAGAAATGAGGGCTTATTCCTATATTGTGGCAAAAAGGGTAATCTTAGGATTTCATGCCCTGTATGTCCAGAAACTTGCGCACCTAAGGTATGTTCAGGGACCGACCTTAGGTGTAATGTATATGTCCCCTAAATTGACTAAGAACAGTTTCCTGGTAAAACTTAACATTAGGTTTAATGAGACTACTATTCAGTGTCAGGCTATGATTGACTTTGGGGCAGCGGAGAATTTCATTGACAGGAAGTTCTCTGCCAAACACCTCTCGCCATTAAGGCAGAGAGACAGGCCTATAGCAGTTGAAACCATTGATAGGAAACCTCTTTCTCAACTTCTCATCACCCAGGAAATCTTTCCTATTACTGTTTTAGTAGGTATCTTACACTCTGAGGAAATGGTTTTCCAGGTTGTGGCAGAACCCACCTCGCCACTGGGCATTGGAGGGGCCTGGCTGCCTGCCTCTTACCCGCTGACTATGGCCCCTGGAAAACTGGTACATTTAAAGATTTATATTTGGGCTTGTTATACTGTATATTGCTGCTACTGGCCCTTTTAACAGCATCTATGGACACATTGTGACTTTTGGGACTACTGTCCCTTTAAGACTGTGAAGCATATTCGAGTGTACTGCCTGTAATATTATATATGTATTTATATATGTGTTAAGTTTATCCTGGGTGATTTGTATGCAGCATTCATCTGATTGTTCGGTAGAATCACTCCATTCAGTATATTGAGTGAAACTACCGAACAACCAGACCACCCAGGAATGAGTGTGCCTCCAATTACCGTTTGCAACAATGTTGCAAATGGGTAATTGGCAATCAGTGCAGTGTGGTCTGTGTCCTCTGGGTGGCCGCCATTCGGGAGCCGAACACGTGGCGGCGGCCATCTTAAACTACCGAACAGCGGTGTTTTGCCGTCGAGCGTCTGGAACTAAAATCGGACACTCGACTAGGCAAACACCGCTGAGACCTCCAGACTTCCAGGATTTCGTGGGGAAACTACCGAACGGCCCGCCGTTCGGTAGAAAGAAACTCACGAACTAGGGGATTCATGCGAATCCCCCTTAGTCTCTATAACACCAGTAATTCGTCTGTTTCATTCACTTGTTTGTGACCGACCGCAGGGCCAAAATGCATGGAACTGTTTTCGGATACTTTACCCATGCGGTCGGTCAAATCTTTGGAACCTCATATCTCCCGAACCATTCATCCGAATGACTTGAATTTTGGAAATGTTGTCCCCCTGAATAAGGGCTATCCAGCGATGCTGGATTTAAAGGTGTACCCCCGGTTTTTGGGGTACATCCAGAACTTGGCTGGAAAAGTGTACCGGATAATTGGGTTTAATGTTATCTGAGGGGAGGGGATGTGTGGGCTGAACCATGTATGTGATTGGTTAATTTCATCCTCCCCCTGGGAGTGTCCTGTATGTATCTGTTTGTAATAAAAGCCAGGCTGGATGTGCCAGTCAGGAGTTCCTGTTTTACCCTCAAAGTGAAGTGTCGTCTCATTATTGGGGGAAGGATTTATTGCATGCTGTTCCAGTTGACTGCTAGGAGTGTAAGCCTATTCGTATGGTTCCTATTCAACGGTCTACAGCATTCATATGCTTGAGAAGGTTCATATGCTGAATCGGTTTGGTGATTGTGGTGTCTGCCAGAGTGCTTGGAGTCCTCAGGAAACGCTAGGAGCATCCATTAACGGAGGTACCAAGTCGGGGTGCCAGGTGATCCGTTACATTGGTGGCAAGCGGTGGGATGGCGTCCTGGTGTGAGAGGAACAACACCCTGGAGACACAGGAATTATTATGGAGCGGCATAGAACCAGCGAGTCCCTGGACAGTGCTCCAAGTGGAAGAGGAGTTTAACTGGAGATTACAGAGCATCTTGGCCACACTGGATAAGCCGATAGCAGAGGCATCCAGGTTGGCATGCAGAGAGGATGCCCGACAGGGGATGTGGGAAGAAACCCTAGAGGGTGTCCAGCGTTGGCGAGGTGAGCGTCTCCCCAGCAAGGAGCAGCGATTACAAGCCAGAGTGGCCCTACGGATACCTATGCTGGGAGAACAGGCTCAGGAGGAATGGGTGATGCAACTTGATTCACTGGCATGGAGAGAACTGGGTCTCGAGGACGCATACCAAGCGCTACGTTGGTACGCGGTTCAGCGGGTGCCTGGAATGACCAAATTTGGCAAACCCGAGGGCGAGGATTATAATGGCCCTGGCTTATTATGGGGGACATTTGCAGAACCAGAATTTGGGAGTGCGGCAGAGTCACGGCTTTGGGACATATTTGACTACAGAGAAGCCGTGCTGGATCTCCCTATGGCCGAGGACCTAAGGCCAGACTTGACTGAACTGGCTGTCCAGGAATGGGAGCTGGAGCAGGATTACCAACACCTGTTCAGCGCCAGTCAGTTACCATATACCCCACAAGTACCACCAGAGCAGTGGGAGATCGAACAGAATTATGCGGACTTATATGATCCAGTGACACCACCTGTCTCTAACCTGATGGGGCTTCTGGACTGTACACCATTGGGAGCGGTGAGTTTTGTTCCCCCTCCCCAACAACTAAGCCCGCCAGTAGGAGACCTGCATTTAGTACCTCCTACTGCCCAACCAGCCCCAGAAATGGGGGACCTTATCGACTGGTCCTGGGAAGACCCACAGATGGCAGGTGGAGATGGGACCGTGGTCTCTGTGCCCAAGCTACAGGGAGCTGAAGGAGATGTCCTTGCTCCCCAGCGGCAGTCTACGGTTCAGGGAGAGGGGTTTGTTATTTCCTCTCCCCAGCGGCAGCACAGCTCACCAAGGGGAGACAGTAAGCCCCTCACCAGTATAGATGGGACCGTGATCTCTGTGCCCAAGTTACAGGGAGCTGAAGGAGACGTCCGTGCTCCCCAGCGGCAGTCTACGGTTCAGGGAGAGGAGGTTGTTATTCCCTCTCCCTAGCGGCAGCACAGCTCACCAAGGGGAGACAGTAAGCCCCACAACAGCACAGATGGGACCGTGGTCTCTGTGCCCAAGTTACAGGGAGCTGAAGGAGCCGTCCTTGCTCCCCAGCGGCAGTCTACGGTTCAGGGAGAGGAGTTTGTCATTCCCTCTCCCCAGCGGCAGCTTAGCACACCAAGGGGAGACAGTAAACCCCACAACCGTGCAGATGGGACCGTAGTCTCTGTACCTACACCACTGGGGATAGGGACAGTCGGTCCTAGTCCACAACAGCCAGACAAAATATCGGAAGGGGAGACAGTCGTTTTTCCCCAACAACAGCTGTGTTCAACCAGGGGAGAGGACACCCTGGTTACTTTTTCCCCAAGCCTTGGACTTACAACTGGACATGAGTGGCAGGGGGCCATCTGGACAACTACCCCCTGTAAGGACAGCCAGCCGACTATCAGAGCCCCAGACCGACTGGAGGTCTGGAGTCTGGATAGTCTAAATGGGAAAGGGGAGAAATGTGGCGGAACCCACCTCGCCACTGGGCATTGGAGGGGCCTGGCTGCCTGCCTCTTACCCGCTGACTATGGCCCCTGGAAAACTGGTACATTTAAAGATTTATATTTGGGCTTGTTATACTGTATATTGCTGCTACTGGCCCTTTTAACAGCATCTATGGACACATTGGGACTTTTGGGACTACTGTCCCTTTAAGACTGTGAAGCATATTCGAGTGTACTGCCTGTAATATTATATATGTATTTATATATGTGTTAAGTTTATCCTGGGTGATTTGTATGCAGCATTCATCTGATTGTTCGGTAGAATCACTCCATTCAGTATATTGAGTGAAACTACCGAACAACCAGACCATCCAGGAATGAGTGTGCCTCCAATTACCGTTTGCAACAATGTTGCAAACGGGTAATTGGCAATCAGTGCAGTGTGGTCTGTGTCCTCTGGGTGGCCGCCATTCGGGAGCCGAACACGTGGCGGCGGCCATCTTAAACTACCGAACAGCGGTGTTTTGCCGTCGAGCGTCTGGAACTAAAATCGGACACTCGACTAGGCAAACACCGCTGAGACCTCCAGACTTCCAGGATTTCGTGGGGAAACTACCGAACGGCCCGCCGTTCGGTAGAAAGAAACTCACGAACTAGGGGATTCATGCGAATCCCCCTTAGTCTCTATAATACCAGTAATTCGTCTGTTTCATTCACTTGTTTGTGACCGACCGCAGGGCCAAAATGCATGGAACTGTTTTCGGATACTTTACCCATGCGGTCGGTCAAATCTTTGGAACCTCATATCTCCCGAACCATTCATCCGAATGACTTGAATTTTGGAAATGTTGTCCCCCTGAATAAGGGCTATCCAGCGATGCTGGATTTAAAGGTGTACCCCTGGTTTTTGGGGTACATCCAGAACTTGGCTGGACAAGTGTACCGGATAATTGGGTTTAATGTTATCTGAGGGGAGGGGATGTGTGGGCTGAACCATGTATGTGATTGGTTAATTTCATCCTCCCCCTGGGAGTGTCCTGTATGTATCTGTTTGTAATAAAAGCCAGGCTGGATGTGCCAGTCAGGAGTTCCTGTTTTACCCTCAAAGTGAAGTGTCGTCTCATTATTATGGGAAGGATTTATTGCATGCTGTTCCAGTTGACTGCTAGGAGTGTAAGCCTATTCGTATGGTTCCTATTCAACGGTCTACAGCATTCATATGCTTGAGAAGGTTCATATGCTGAATCGGTTCGGTGATTGTGGTGTCTGCCAGAGTGCTTGGAGTCCTCAGGAAATGCTAGGAGCATCCATTAACGGAGGTACCAAGTCGGGGTGCCAGGTGATCCGTTACACAGGTTATCTCATCTCCTTCATGTCCCATAATCCTCGGCTTCCCATGGCTCCGAAACACAACCCTTACCTAGACTGAACCAAAGGGGAGATAGTGGGATGTGGAGAGGACTGCAGGGGTCATTGTAAGAGCCTTATTCCACAACGTATTGGCACTATCAATGTACCTACTACACCTCACTTGTCAACAGAGATACCACCTCATCGGTCTTATGACTGTTCTATTGACATTTTACCAGGAACCATGCCTCCCAAAGGAGGAGTCTACGCAGTATCTCCCCAAGAAACCATTTGTTTGGAGGAATACATTAAAGATTCTCTGAGGAAAGGGCACATACAGAGATCCTCCTCTCCTGCTGGGGCTGGGTATTTCTTTGTCTTTAAAAAAGAGGGAGACCTATGCCCCCGCATTGATTATAGATGTCTCAATAAAATTACTATCAAGAACGCTTACCCCATTCCCCTTATTTCAGAAATTTTTGACAGGCTCAAAGGTGCCAGAGTGTTCACCAAGCTCGACCTTAGGAGCGTATTTAATTTAGTCAGAATTAAGGATGGGCATGAGTGGAAGACTGAGTTGAATACCTGAATGGGGCATTATGAGTATCTGGTTATGCCATTTGATTTGTGCAATGTGTAGCGGAGAGCTGATATTCCACAGCTATTCTCCACTTAAGATCCCAGTGAGGCTCAGGAACAAGTATTATAGATCCATAGAGTAGTAAATCCAGCAGGCAAAATAATCCAACAATATCCCAACAGCACTCCCAATAACTGGACGACACACAGCATCAGGAGCAGAACTGAACTTTTATTCCCACAGTCTCCTTTTAAGAGTTTCTCCCATGCAAGGGAGGGATTTACAAACATTAGGACATCAACCAATACAGTAATAGTTAACTCCCACACATCTCCTCCCCTCAATGTGACTCATAATCCTATTACATGTACCATACAATTCCCCAAAACCTGGATGTACCCCTAAACCAGTGGATAGCATAATTCTTAGGGTACCGCCAGGTAGCCCTGATCTGGGTGAAGAATATATCCAGAATTCACCCAGATTGGACCAGGGGTTCGGGAGTTAGGTGGAGGGTGAAGTTTGACCGACCGCACACGGGGTAGTATCCAAAAAGGGTTCCATGTGTTTGGGCCCTGTGGTCGGTCTCCGTTTGGCAGTAAAAACATATAGCAATCCTTGCCATCCATACTTAATATTACATGCATTAGAGTTCCCTTGTTCGGTACTCTGTTTCTACCGAACGGGAAGTAGTTTGGTCCCTCCGTTCGGTAGTTACGGAACTCTGGAGGTCTCAGCGGTGTTCAGTTGTTTGAGTGTCCGATTTGAGTTCCAGACACTCAACGACCAAACACCGCTGAGATTTTTATGCGTAAGATGGCCTCCGCGCGTGGTTCGTATACCGAACAGCGGCCACCCAGGCATTAACAGTTACACATTAAGCTGCGGTTTGTGAGAAGTGTGAACGCTTAATGAGGCGCAAACTTCTCACTGGGGTGGTCTGATGGTTCGGTAGTTTCATTCCTATGAGACTACCGAACCCACATACGAAATTACACATATACACGGATACAATAAAACGAATGCAGTATTATATGAATATTCTAGGACAGGCTTAATACAATCCGCTACACTGCTCCCCCTTGCCCACAAGCCGGCATACACAGTCTGATCCAACACGGATCGGCTTGGGGATGTCCGGGGTGCTCACGGATCATTTCTCCAAATCAGTTTGTCTCGACAACCCGTCAGCGTTTCCATTTTGTTTACCCATGCGGTACTGAATGTTAAAGTCAAAAGGCTGCAGTGCCAAACTCCAGCGCAGCAGCCTGGCATTGTCCCCAGCCACCCGGTTCAGCCAGACTAACGGGTTGTGATCCGTGAGCAGGGAAAAACGGCTGCAACTATAAATACGGCTACAACTTTTTTAGGGCCCACACCACAGCCAGGCATTCCTTCTCGATGGCAGCGTAGCTTACTTCCCTGGGTAACAGCTTGCAACTGATGTAAGCCACGGGATGTTCTCCGCCATCGGCCCCGACTTGGCTCAGTACTGCCCCCAATCCAAACATAGAAGCGTCTGTGTGTACAAGAAAATGTTTAGTTGGATTGGGAGCTGCCAAGACAGGGGCATTAACAAGTGCATTTTTCAATTGTTGGAATGCCTGCTCACACTCCGGGGTCCAGGTTACTTGACGTGGAAGGTTTTTACGGGTCAGGTCAGTGAGGGGTTTGGCCAGGGCGCTATAATTGGGGACAAACTTCCCGAATTGGGGACGAACTTCCTTGCCCACAAGCCGGCATACACAGTCTGATCCAACACGGATTGGCTTGGGGATGTCCGGGGGGCTCACGGATCATTTATCCAAATCAGTTTGTCCCGACAACCCATCAGCGTTTCCATTTTGTTTACCCATGCGGTACTGAATGTTAAAGTCAAAAGGCTACAGCGCCAAACTCCAGCGCAGCAGCCTGGCATTGTCCCCAGCCACTCGGTTCAGCCAGACTAACGGGTTGTGATCCGTGAGCAGGGAAAAAGCCTGTCCATATAAATACGGCTGCAACTTCTTTAGGGCCCACACCACAGCCAGGCATTCCTTCTCGATGGCGGCGTAGCTTACTTCCCTGGGTAACAGCTTGCAACTGATGTAAGCCACGGGATGTTCTCCGCCATCGGCCCCGACTTGGCGCAGTACTGCCCCCAATCCAAACATAGAAGCGTCTGTGTGTACAAGAAAATGTTTAGTTGGATTGGGAGCTGCCAAGACAGGGGCATTAACAAGTGCATTTTTCAGATGTTGGAATGCCTGCTCACACTCCGGGGTCCAGGTTACTTGGCGTTGAAGGTTTTTATGGGTCAGGTCAGTGAGGGGTTTGGCCAGGGCGCTATAATTGGGGACGAACTTCCTATAGTACCCTGCTGTCCCTAGAAAAGCTAACACCTGGGTCTTAGTCTTAGGGGTAGGCCACTGGGCTACAGCCTCTATTTTGGCTGGTTCTGGCTTCTGCTTGCCACAGCCCACTTGATGGCCCAGGTACTGTACCTCGGCCATCCCAATACTACATTTAGCCAGTTTCAACGTCAGACCGGCTTCCCTGATCCTGTCTAGAACCGCTCCTACATGGGCCAAGTGCTCCTGCCAGGTATTGCTGACTATGGCAATATCGTCGAGATATGCACAGGTGTAGTCTTGTAACCCATCTAGGAGCCGGTCCACCATTCACTGAAAGGTAGCCGGAGCGTTTTTCATCCCAAACGGCATAACTTTGAAGTGGTACAAGCCGAATGGGGTGACAAAGGCAGACTTAGGAATGGCGTCCGGAGCCAACGGAATCTGCCAATACCCCTTACACAGATCAATAGTAGTGAGGTATTGGCCTCTGGCCATCCGGTCTAGCAGTTCATCTATACTAGGCATAGGGTATGCGTCGGATATAGTTTTTTTCGTTCAATCTCCTGTAGTCCACGCAAAAGCGGGTCGTACCGTCTCGCTTTAGTACGAGGACCACGGGAGAAGCCCAGGGACTATCTGAGGGTTCAATCACCCCCAGTTGGAGCATCTCATTGATCTCCTTGCGCAAATTCTCCCGCACCGCATCAGGGATGCGGTATGGGGTCTGGCGCATGGGAAGTTGCCCTGCGGTTTATACCCGATGGGTAGCCAGGCACATTAGAGAAGGTCTCCTGCTTCTCTTGTAGTAGTTGTTGTACCTCAATACGCTCCTGTGGACTCAACCGGTCCCCCAGTACAACCTCTCCTAAATCTCCAGACAGCTGTCCGTCTCCCAGCAGATTGGGGAGGGGCAGTCTGTCACACTCGTCAGAGGTGGGTGCACAAATAGCCGTCACCTCTTCCGAGCGTTCCTGGTAAGGTTTCATCATGTTCACGTAGATCATGCGTCGCCCTCCAGTCCCTGCGCAGGGGCCAATTATATAAGTGGTGTCACATCTCTGTTCCACCACTCTATAAGGGCCTTGCCAGGCGGCCTGTAGCTTATCATGTCGGACAGGATTTAAAATTAAAACTTTCTGTCCCACCTGGAAGCTACGGTCCCTGGCTCCCCGTCGGATCCAGGTGGGTCAGTCTCTAGACTGTGGGCATTCTCGCTGGTAGTGTCCCCACTTCTGGCACCGGTGGCATTGCACGGAAGCAGTTGAGCGATATCTCGGTTGAGCTGCTGCAGGTGCTGGTGAGGGTAGTTGTCTCGGTGGGGGGTGAGTGTTAGTGGAGAAAGAGTTTCATCCTAGCGGTCGCATAGCAGGTTTAACACTCACTACCTTGTGCTGCCGGCGGGCATCCATAAAGTCATCTGCCTTTTTAGCTGCTTCTGTGAGGGACGTGGGGTTACGGTCTCTCACCCATTCCTGCAGCTCTGCGGGGATCCCCTCATAAAACTGTTCCAATAGCAGCATTTGTAATATGTCCTCCATGGACCGTGCCTGGTTCGCCTGTACCCATCCGAGGGCTGCCCTTTTTAAACGGCAAGCCCATTCTGCATGCGAGTCCTTTTCCGTTTTTTTCAACTCCCTGAAGCGCCTCCGGTATGCTTCTGGTGTCATAGCATACCGGGCTAGGATAACCTCTTTCACACGGCTGTAATCCCTGATTTCTGTATCCGGTATGGTACAGTAGGCTTCAGCTGCTCTCCCCGTTAACCGTCCTGCTAAGATGGGTACCCAATCCTCCCTATGGATTTTATGCAACGTCTTTCAAAGTCTTGGAGGAAGGCATATATATCCTCCTCCGCTTCTACATACATTTTAAATGCCTGGTATGGGATTTTTTGCTTACCCTCTTGCACCATAGATACTGCTGGACTTCTCTCTGGCGCTTGTGGCCTCCTTTGTCGCATTACAAATTCTTGCACCTCCGTCATTGTTTTGGAGATGATTTCCGTTGGTGGGTTCTCCCCATAAAATGACAGTCTGAATTGGAGTTGTCTTTGGAACTCCTCTTGCTCTGTACTGTCTGTCTCATTCCTTTGTTCAGCAACCGAACCATCCTCTGTTCGGTATTCTGCCATTACTTCAGCGATAAGTGTTGCCTTTGTTTTGTTGCTGGCTGGAATACCTCTTGCTTCCAGAAGATCTTTCAGTGTGGATCGCTTTAATGTAGCGTAATCAATCTCCATTAATCCTTGTTCCTTTGTGAGTCTGGATGCCAGTGCTGCCAACCAATGTAGCGGAGAGCTGATATTCCACAGCTATTCTCCAATTAAGATCCCAGTGAGGCTCAGGAACAAGTATTATAGATCCATAGAGTAGTAAATCCAGCAGGCAAAATAATCCAACAATATCCCAACAGTACTCCCAATAACTGGACGACACACAGCATCAGGAGCAGAACTGAACTTTTATTCCCACAGTCTCCTTTTAAGAGTTTCTCCCATGCAAGGGAGGGATTTACAAACATTAAGACATCAACCAATACAGTAATAGTTAACTCCCACACATCTCCTCCCCTCAATGTGACTCATAATCCTATTACTTGTACTATACAATTTCCCAAAACCTGGATGTACCCCTAAACCAGTGGATAGCATAATTCTTAGGGTACCGCCAGGTAGCCCTGATCTGGGTGAAGAATATATCCAGAATTCACCCAGATCGGACCAGGGGTTCGGGAGTTAGGTGGAGGGTGAAGTTTGACCGACCGCACACGAGGTAGTATCCGAAAAGGGTTCCATGTGTTTGGGCCCTGCGGTCGGTCTCCGTTCGGCAGTAAAAACATTTGTGGTCGGTTAATATCGTATAGTGAAGTACCTTGTGATTGGAATTAAGTCGGTGTGGTGTGCCGGAACCGACGTAGAGGGTAGGCCTGAAAAAGAGGGCCCCCCTGAATGAATTGTATAAGAGGGAGAGGTGGGTGGGGTGAACAGCGTGCGTACGGCAGGTAGGAAGGGGGGGAGTAGCGTTTATATGGAACGCTTAACTCCTCCCACAAATACAGGCCTTACGGCCTTAAAACTTGTGGTCGGTTAATATCGTATAGTGAAGTACCTTGTGATTGGAATTAAGTCGGTGTGGTGTGCCGGAACCGACGTAGAGGGTAGGCCTGAAAAAGAGGGCAAAAGGAAATGCCAGAAAAACACACTTATAGCACTATA
Organism: Pelobates fuscus; assembly: GCF_036172605.1. Lineage (NCBI taxonomy): Eukaryota > Metazoa > Chordata > Amphibia > Anura > Pelobatidae > Pelobates > Pelobates fuscus. The sequence continues at coordinate 306,233,612 of NC_086322.1, forward strand.
TAAAATCCATGTCTTGCTACTCCTGTGTTGGGAATGTTCCTGTATAATATATAGCCGATTCCTAGTGCCTCTAATGTTTGTTCCGGCGTACTGCTACTGGATGTCGATCTTATAGAATGGATGTAAAAATAGCAGCTAGTGGTCCTACTTGCTCTAATGACGGAATGTGAATGTAGAATCGTATTTAGAAGTAGATAGGGAGTGATTAGTGGTTAAGTGTCTCGATTGACTGGTTCGAACGTTGACGTGACGCGGTGTAGTGTTTGTACCTTCTTAAATTTTCCTTGGGGAGACATGACTTACCTGTCTGATTAGTTGTGATCGTGGAGTTGTAGGGTTCCCGAACCCTTGTATGGTTGCAGGCACATAGATTTACGTACGTTACTGTGAAGCGATAACCAATTATCTTTGATATCTTGTGTAAAAAATGGGGTATGGTTTGAAAGGCTTGTCAGAACGTGTATGTCAGTTCAGAATAGTGCGATCATGTACGTATGAAGGTTTGAATAAAAGGTGGCAAAAATGTAGAAAAGACTACAGGGTGATCAGTATGCCTGTGGAAGTCCTGCTCCACTGCTTCTTGGAAGAATGTCACGATTCTGTTATATGTATCTTAGAGCAAACGAATAATGTTCTAGATGATAACTTGTGTCGAGCCCCAACAGCCGAGTGACCGGAAGGGGATGCCAAAATGCAGATTATGCCTGAGAGATGTGAGTTGGGTGAGGTACGAGACTGAGCGACTCATGGATAGTCGGCCCTAATAGACACGAAAATGCTGCGATCCCTCGTCTGACGTTGCGTATGTAGGACATCCTGAAAAAGAACATGACAACAACAATGAACTCAAACAACAACAATATGGTTAAGTAAAATAGAACTGGCTTGCTAACTAGTGCCGAAGCGAAAAGCTCACTACCCCGTGACAAGTGAGGCCCTGCTAGTAGCCAAGCGGCTGGTGAGAGGCTCTACCTATGATTTGGGCGTGGGGCTCGAGCCACTAGCGTGGTGGCGGGGTGGTGGCCTCTCGGTGACAGTAAAGATCCAAAACGTGTGGCCGTGTCAGGTGAGGCCCTAACTATAAACCCGATAGGTGGGTGAATGCGAGGCACTAACTATGATTTGGGCCGAGGGGCGAAATCTCTGTGTTGAGATTGGGGAGTTGGCCTCGCGGGACCAGCTACGGTGTACAGCTAAGGCCAGCTCCTAACCCTAGATAGCCAGTTCTCTGACCCTAGACGGGGGCTTGATAAGGGGGTAACGTAACGTGCTTGGAAACCCAAGTTGTAGTAAATGATAGATACCCGGATATTCCCAGATAGAGACAGAGGAAACGAAGGGAGAGAAAGGAGGAAGAAAGAAGAAGGAACTGAAGTCGAGGGAAGGAAAATAATGTGCAGTATAGTGAAGTACTATGGAGATATAGCTGATAGTGCAGTATCGATAGACCCTGAGGGTGCTGAAGATTCTCATGATGGTTACTATATAAACCTGAAAGGAGATGAAATGAAGGCGTTGTGCCAAGAAAACGTTGTAGCAGCTGACTGAGAGAGGAGGGTGAAATTAGCAAGGCAGTGAGTAACAAAACGATTGTTACGGGTAGTGAGTACGAATGAAGAGTTGTGGAGTGGAGCCGTGGCCTGACGAGGCAAGGCAGGAATCAAGCCCCCGTACCCCAAACATATAACAACGTGGCCTGGTAGAGGCAGTTGTTAGGAAAGACAATGAAACCAAACCTGATAGAAACAGGTGATAATCGTTTAACAAAGGCCAATTGTGTAACAATTGTAGGAAATGTGAACGAAAACACATTTATACCAGATAGAAACAGGCGGCAATAGTGAACCAGTAATTGTCTACTGCTAGATGACAAAATGAAACAAATGGTAACTGTGATTGTCGGTTCGATACCTCATCGTGTAACAACGTGGCCTTGTCGAGGCGGTTGTTTGAAGTGTGGATGAAACAAAATTGTACCTGATAGAAATAGGCGATAATAGCGACCTAGTGATTGTCTAATGGTAACAAATGACAGTATGCAACATTAATAGAAATCAGCGGGGAATGTCAAATGGCGGTTACGCCTGAACCTGAGGTAATTCGATGCATGTATAACAGGAGATGCGTAAGTGTAAGCGTAATCTGGGAGATAAAACAAATCCAACATATACACAGTGTTTAGTTAGTTAGATTAACTCGACCCAATAAAATAGTACATGCATAGCGTCAGGCATTTAGTGGTATTACATGGGATGCACCAATAGAAGAATCACCATTAACAACCTGAAAACAGGACGGCAGAGAAGCTACACATTATACAGAATAAAACAGCAAATGCCATCAAACCGCTAGGTGGAGATACCGGCCGAATGACTATGACTTTGCACTGATACATTAAAACATAATGGAAAGTATGCCCAAAACCTCCAATTTAGAAATATTGCGCTGATATACGAAAAACATTATGGAAAGTAGGAGTGAAAACTTACGTAGCCAATATGTCGTGCATGATATAATAAAATTACTGGCATCCCTTCCTTTACCCCCTCCGTAGAAAAGCATAGCCACTATAACAACATGAGTCTGAACCCAAGTGGATTAATATATAAATAACCATAGCAAGATTAACGTTTGGACCGGAAATTAATGAGTCCGTGAAGGGGTGAGGGGGGTGTAGGACCCCGACCCCCCCAGACGGGTGATTGAAAGTGACCGCCTAGGTGCTGGCGAGAGGGGAGCGTGGGTGGTCCCTGGTAAGATTTATGTGACTACCAAGTAGCAACAAAATTCATAAAATACAACCTAACCTTAGCATAGATTAAGTTGACAAGACTGTTGTGCATTAACCATGTTTGGTAATAATTGGCCACCTGCATGCACAGTGAATCCATGGGGCATGTAAAAATGTGTAAGCTGTTCCGCATTATATTGTGATAACTTTAAAAATGTCTGCAGACTTGCAGTTCCTGATAAAGTGCATACTGCATGGAATGTAGGAATGAATATTTAAAGCAGTTATTGCACATGTGTATATTGTATATAATGATTATCTGGGCACTTGTAATAAACACTACACTTACTATAATGAGGATTAGGGTTTAGGAGACCAGTGAGCTCACTGCAACCTTACCTGCTAAAGAAGCATAGCTTTTGGTGCTTGGACTTACCCTGCACAGCTAGAAACATAGTATTTGCATGTGTGTTCCGGTCCCCCATGAGACCACAGCGATGTGGAGGGGACCGGAATGAGACTCACGGTTAGCAGGCAAGCCGGACCGCTGATAATACGGCTGGAGGTTTGTCGAACAGCAAATAGCCCGAGCGCGGCTATTTGCTGATTACCTAGCATTCGGATGTTAGTTGCCCAAAAGGAGGAGCAGGGGGAACGGAGAGGAAGCCGGACCGGAAGAGGCGAGGACCGGAGGAGCCTGAGTGAGGACCGGAAGTCTGGCTGTCACTGAGTGAACAGCATGCGTACGGCAGGTAGGAAGGGGGGGAGTAGCGTTTATATGGAACGCTTAACTCCTCCCACAAATACAGGCCTTACGGCCTTAAAACATATCAATCCTTGCCATCCATAATTAATATTACATGCATTAGAGTTCCCTTGTTCGGTACTCTGTTTCTACCGAACGGGAAGTAGTTTGGTCCCTCCGTTCGGTAGTTACGGAACTCTGGAGGTCTCAGCGGTGTTCGGTTGTTTGAGTGTCCGATTTGAGTTCCAGACACTCGACGACCAAACACCGCTGAGATCTGTATGCGTAAGATGGCCGCCGCACGTGGTTCGTATACAGTATTAACAGTTACACATTAAGCTGCGGTTTGTGAGAAGTGTGAACGCTTAACGAGGCGCACACTTCTCACTGGGGTGGTCTGATGGTTTGGTAGTTTCATTCCTATGAACCCACATACGAAATTACACATATACACGGATACAATAAAACGAATGCAGTATTATATGAATATTCCAGGACAGGCTTAATACAATCCGCTACACAATGCTCCAGCTGTATTTCAAGACCTGATTAATTATGTCCTTAGAGAAAACCTCCACACGTTCGTGTTGGTGTACCTGGATGATATTCTCATCTACTCTCCAGATCTTTGTACCCATCACGAACATGTGAAAACTGTGCTTAAAACCCTGCTAAAAAATGGCTTATCCTGTAAGTTAGAAAAGTGCCAGTTTGACCAAACCGAAGTACAGTTCCTGGGATATGTGATATCCCCCTCTGGTTTTAAGATGGACCCACGCAAACTGGAAGCAGTGTTACAGTGGCCATTACCCAAGGGTCTTAAAGCCGTACAACGCTTTATTGGATTTGCTAATTATTATTGCAGGTTCATCAAAGGCTTCTCGTCTGAAATTGCTGCGATCAATTAGCCGAAAAGGAGCGAACAGTTATTCATGGGCAAAGGAAGCAATTGAGGCATTTGAAAAACTTTAATCTTTATTTGTCTCAGCACCCGTTTTAGCACATCCAGATCCCGCCAAACCTTTTATTTATAGAGGTCAATGCGTCCAAGAGAGGTGTAGGAGCCATCCTGTCTCAACAAGAAAACCCTGATAAATCTCCTGGTGGGTTTTTCTCCAAAAAGTTATCACCTGCTGAGAGAAACTACGACATTGGAAATAGGGAATTATTGGCCATTATTCTAGCTCTTAAAGAATGGAGGCAACTCTTCGAAGGTTCCTAAGAGCCACTTTTGATTTTCACAGATCGTAAGAATCTGGCTTACATTAGGGACGCTAAGAGATTGTCTTCCAGACAGGCTAGATGGTCACTTTTCCTTTCATGTTTTAATTTTGTTATTACTTACAGACCAGGCACTGTATCCAAGATCAATAAGGCCGATGCTTTGTCTAGACAGTATGATACAGAGGAAATTCCAGACCAAAAGACAACTTATATCATACCCAATGAATGTCTAATGGCTACGACAGTATTGGAATTGTCTTCTCTGCTACTTTGTGCCATAATAGCAGATCAAACTCAGGCACCAGCAGAGTAGCCATCTAATAAACTATTTGTTTCGCCATCACAGAGATCTGAGATACTCCGGTTATACCATGATAACATGACAGCTGGACATCCTGGTATACACAAAACTCTCTCTGCCATTACTAGAACGTTTTGGTAGCCGTCACTTAGAGGTGATGTCAAGGATTATGTGGGGGCATGTAGAATCTGTGCTCTGTCCAAGGTTTTCCACAAATCCCCTCCTGGGTTGTTGCAGCCACTTCCAATTCCAGATGCTTCGTGGACCCACTTGGCCATGGATTTCATTGTTGATCTCCCAAGTTCTAATGGGTATAATACAATCCTTATGGTGGTGGACCATTTCTCCAAGATGGCACATTTTATATGTCTCAAAAAGTGCCATCATCCCAGGATCTTGTCCAAGTATTCTTACGTGAAATCTTTAGGCTACATGGAATACCAAAAAAAAGTCTCTGACAGAGGTACCCAATTTATATCTAGATGTTGGCATACTTTCTGCAAACAGTTGGGCATAGAACTTTCATTTTCTTCACGGGGTGGCTGAAAGACCCAATCAAGCCTTAGAGTCTTATTTACATTGCTTTATTAATGTCAGTCAGGCTAACTGGTCAGAACTTCTGCCCATGGCTAAATTTGTTAGAAACAATGCAACCCACAAATCCTCTAATCTTAGTCCTTTTTTTGTAAATGATGGTTATCACCTCACTGTATTACCTTCTAATTTCTCAGACACTGACATTCCAGCTTTAGACATCTTTGGCTTCTATCCATGACACTTGGGCTTCGGTACATGAAGCGTTGCAGTCGGCCTCCAGACGTACTAAGGTTCAGGCAGATAAGCGGCGTAGTGCCAATCCTGTCTATCAAGTTGGGGACAGGGTCTGGCTTTCCACACACCATATGAAGTTGAAAGTACCTTCCATGAAACTGACTCCTCGCTTTATAGGTCCTTTCTGAGTCCTTCGGCGCATTAATCCTGTTTTGTACTCTCTCACCATTCCTTCACATTTGCGGATATTGTACACACTTCATGTGTCTTTGTTGAAACTGCTTACTTGCAACCGGTACACCAAGCAGTTCGTTACTCCTCCCCCTCGGGTTGTCGGTGGCTGAGAGGAATTTGAGGTCCATTCCATACTGGATTCCAGGCTATCTGCGGTTCTGTCTTATTTGGTGGATTGGAAAGGTATGTCCCCCGTGCTACGAATACCCTCCAGCATGCGTTAGTGGTGGATTTGTGCATCTTATAGAGTTTGACCGGGTCGTATACCAGTGGAACATCATCTTAAACAATTGTTCCTGTAGGGTGACACAGACGGAGGCCGTGTTGCTAGCTTCCCAGATCTCCTGCCATTCCTAATCCGGCCATTCTAAGGACCAGTTTACGTTCTGTCTGTTTTCTGTTCTATGTAGATGTTACATAGTTTTGCGTGTTGGATCCCCTGAGTAGTCGTGACAGTATGTTACTCTGTGTAATATTGGGTGTCACTGTGTGTGTTACTCTGTGTTATTGGTTGTCACTGTGTGTGTTACTCTGTGTTATTGGGTGTCACTGTGTGTGTTATTGGGTGTCACTGTGTGTGTTACTCTGTGTTACTGGAAATCACTGTGTGTTACTCTGTGTTATTGGGTGTCACTGTGTGTGTTACTCTGTGTTAATGCAATGTATCGCTGTGTGTCAGCTGATTTCTGTTGTTGCTCTGTTGTATTGCATTGTGGAATTTGCTGGGGTTTTAAAAAAGAAATGTGACAGTTGTTTGTACAGCCAGTGGCTCTGCCCAAAGCTGGGTTCACAAAAGCATGTTTAAACTGATCACAACGGCAGTATGGCTGCTGTCAATTTATTGAACAGCATCCCATGTGATATGTGAAACAAAAACCAGAGCTATAACGCATTTAACTCCTGCTGTAGAGGTTTATGGGATATAATAAGACCCTATACAGAGCAGAATGAAAGGCTCCTGATTGGTAGAGACTTGAGCGGATATGCTGACGATTGCCAAAGAAAGTTGGTGAGACTTGTGACTGGTTGACTCACTTCCTGATCTAGGCAAAGCGCACTGCAGAAGTTGTAAGCCTGAAGGTTTACTCCAAATTCATACAATTCACAAACAAGTATCTCTTATCTTCAATTGTTAATTTATTGTTTTTGAATATGTTTTGCAAAGCATTAAAAAAATCAACAAAGAATCAGTCAAAGTCAGCCTGGACTTTCTCTTTAAGAATAATAAATAATACTTGGTGCCCTTCTTTGGTATCAGCCTGTGACAGTCTATCGGCAAGCTGGATAACGGGATGCTACTTCTGTAATGTTCCACTCAGGCCTTCAATTCGTACAACTTGCTGTTTGTTGTGAATAAACCAGAAAATGTCCCAAAACACACAGTTTAATAAAGTGTGAATTCAATAAAGTGTAAATTACAAAGAATTTAAATTAGAATTCACAATTTAGGCATCAATAGCCAAATCTGGAGAAAAAAAACAAATCAGCATTTATTTTCCGTTTTTTACTGCAGTTTTAAATTCAGTTTGACAAATCATACTTTATTAAATAACTCTGTGATTAATGCTGCCCTGCTGAATCAGAGGGATTGCAATAAAAAATATAATAAAATTATTAATAATATTAAAGGAATTGAGTAGAATTGACGTGGGGAACTGAGAATCCTAAACCAGAATATTCCGAACTGGAATATTTTTCAAGTCCCCTATTTTTGAGGCCGTCTATTTTGGATTAAAATGTGCAATTCTATCCTTAATCCCATTTTCATTAATATTAAACTCTGGATTGTCAACCTGTTTCAGAATGCCCTGATTACCCTCTAGCCCAGTGGTTCCCAAATCCTCGAGGTACCAGTCCAGGGTTTAGGGATTACCCAGTTGTGTCTAAGTTGTTTTTTCCCCTCTAAATTGTGTAATCACTAAATCCTGGACTGTTAGCGGTGCCTTGAGGACTGGTCTGGGATGGTAATGTTTCCAATAGTTTGATCCTTAATTTGGGCTACATTCACTTAGAATGATGTGGGCCGTGTTGCCGCTACATGTATATCAATAATAATCGAATGTCTCTTGTAATATGTTAATCTGTCTATACATTTTGCATTTAAGTTCACAGCTAGTTCACAGCTTTGAGATGCAGTTCCATAAATGACTTTTCTTCTGTTATGGACACTGGTGAAACAGTGATGGTTGTTGTAGAATAGATCTGCTTTTTTCTGGACCAGAAGAGCTCTTTCAAGCTGTACAGAAGACTTCAAGGGAATGTTCAGCATTAAATAAGCTCAGGGTTATTTACTAACGGGAGTTTTACCAGTTCGGCTATTTTGACTTTAAATTTTAAATTCACTTGGATCTCTCACTTTGGTGAATAACCCTGAGTGAGATTTGTCTACACAGGGAATTGGGATGAATTGAAATCTTGATTTAAAATTTGTGAACTCGCTATAGTCAGTGCAAAGCTACAGAATGTTTAATCGATCACCGCTCAGCCATTAGGTGCAGTTATTATTTGCGTAAATGAAGGCTCTTTTCTCCCGTCACCCAGTGACACAACATCTCCGTATCGGGGGGCAGTATTCTTGGGGTGCAGTATTCTCGGGATGCAGTATTCTCAGGGTGCAGTATTGTCGGGACGCAGTATTCACGGGGTGCAGTATTCTCGGGGTGCAGTATTGTCGGGACGCAGTATTGTCGGGACGCAGTATTGTCGGGACGCAGAATTGTCGGGGTGCAGTATTGTCGGGGTGCAGTATTGTCGGGACGCAGTATTGTCGGGACGCAGTATTGTCGGGGTGCAGTATTCTCGGGTGAAGTATTGTCGGGACGCAGTATTCTCGGGACGCAGTATTCTCGGGGTGCAGTATTCTCGGGGTGCAGTATTCTCGGGACGCAGTATTGTCGGGACGCAGTATTGTCGGGACGCAGAATTGTCGGGGTGCAGTATTGTCGGGGTGCAGTATTGTCGGGACGCAGTATTCTCGGGGTGCAGTATTCTCGGGACGCAGTATTGTCGGGACGCAGTATTGTCGGGACGCAGAATTGTTGGGGTGCAGTATTGTCGGGGTGAAGTATTGTCGGGACGCAGTATTCTCGGGGTGCAGTATTCTCGGGGTGCAGTGTTCCCGGGACGCAGTATTCCCGGGACGCAGTATTCTCGGGACGCAGTATTCTCGGAGTGCAGTATTCTCGGAGTGCAGTATTCTCGGAGTGCAGTATTCTCGGGACGCAGTATTGTCGGGACGCAATATTGTCGGAACGCAGTATTGTTGGGACGCAGTATTCTCGGGACGCAGTATTGCAAAATGTAGATAATTAAATTCTATGATTTCGCTACAGTCACAGTTGGGTTATTTTAGCCGTAAAAAAAAGAATCGTTAGGGGTTTATTTACTGAACACTGAATTGCAGTGAATTGAAAACAAAATAATCACACTAACTATACAGGAGTCCAAGTATTGTTCCAAAACCGGCCCTCTTTTGCCTTAATACTACAGTTCAATTTTAATTCGCTAAACATCACTCTTTAACCCCTTAAGGACCGCGGATGTACCTAGTACGGCAAAAATGAGCACTGGAAGTGACTGTGATCACTTGCAGCCGCTCTAAGGGTATTACAGTAATACCTCTCCTGACAGTCCCCTCCCTCCCCCCGGCAAATTAGGCCCCCACGGGCCATGTGATCGCTTTGAAAGAACGATCACATGGCCGCAATAGGCGTCCAAAGTGCTGCCTGCAGAGGGACTACCTAAACTGACAGGCAGTCTCCGTGCATCTGTAAAATATTTTTTTTTTTTTTTATAAATTAAAAATATATATATATATAGATGAGATATATATATATATATATATATATACATTATACATTAATTATATCTATATATAATATGTATGTCATACTAAGTGTATTTTTATATTAATATATGCATATATTACTATAAAAATACACTTATAATTAAATTACACACATATATATATATATATATATATATATAATAACTATATATTGTGTAAATATATTATAAAATATAAATAAGTAAATAAAAAAATTAAATTTAATTTAAAAAATTATATGTTTGTCATTTTATTCTAACTGTATTTTGATTATATATAAATATATTTACACTTAGAATGAAATTATATGTATATCTATGTATATATAAATAAAATAATACAAAATCTATACATATACATAAATATATAAATCTGTATATTTAATTCCATTTTACGTGCATATTTATGTAATATTTTTACATAATTAAGTAATTTTATTGATATCACTTCCATAATTCAAATAATGTCTAGGAGTGACCGTGCCGTACAGAATAATATGATGGTTATTTTATTTACCGATCAAGTGAGAAGGAGGAGAAACAATCCCTAAAGTGTATATGTAGAGAAAATCCATTTTCTTCCTTTGTTACTTTTTCTAACTTGGTCGTGTACCAATTGGTGGGAATATCTTTCTGTAACATAGATACACAATACGTTTATTATCTATATATTTAGCAGAGCAGTCATTGGCCCATTTTCTCTCCCTTTTGATGAATTTTCCCAAATCATATTCCGGTTTGCTGTTACACCACATGCACATTATTCAGCCGTCCTGAACGTGGCTCGGTTTAGGTTTTCTGCCATGTACAACCCAACCAATGCATCACCAAAATGTATGCACCACGCTCATAGCGTATTGGGCTCCTTTCTGTAAACAGGGATTGTCTCCTGTGAGTTAGAGTATGGCTGAGGATCATAGGTTCGGTAGTTTAATAGCTACTTGCCGGAATCTGACAGCCATAGAAGACAGCCTCAGTGAGAGCTCTGGTATTTGCAGCTGAGCCATCGTGGCTATTTCCCACAGCGCCATAGCTGGGACCTTTGTATGTCACAGTCAGTACTTATAGTACCTGTGTAATCGTACATTCTCCGCTCAGCATCCAATCACTGCTTCGGCTATTTAAACTGTGTTTCTTGATCATTAGGTGAGATACTGAATTAATGAACGTACAAATGTGTGATTACATAAAGTTATGGAAAGATTCATATACTACAGAATGCACACTATAACCACTGTGAGTAAAAAATGCAATTTATTATCTACATTAATAGTACCATATAGAAACGATAAAAAAATTAATAAACAAAATGACAGCGCCAAATATTGCAACAAAGCTTCACATAGCGCTAGGACAGAAACACGAGCCACCAAACCCCCCAACGTTTCAGCAACCAACCGCTGCCTTTATCAAGGGTACCCCTATCCCAATCCCAATGTGCTCCTTGCAGCTGGCTGTGGACACTTCATGGTGGTATGATTATATACTATGGATCCTTTATGTATTTGTTATTATTAGATTGGTGATGGTTTTACTGCCAGTAGAATTTATTGCCCTATGTATTATTAAGGTACACTTAGTTCCAGCACCTATGCTGTTATTTTAGCATTGTGCCAGCACTTGAAGTGATGATGTCACTTCCGAAGGTCGTGACAATCTTATGCTGATGGCCATCAGCTGCAAGGAGAGATTTATTAACGGGCACATTGGGATTGGGATACAGGTACCCTTGATAAAGGCAGCGGTTGGTTGCCGAAACGTTGGGGGGGGAGGGGGGGGGGGTTTGGTGGCTCGTCTTTCTGTCCTAGGGCTATGTGAAGCTTTGTTGTACTATTTGCTGCTGTCATTTTGTTTATTCATTTTTGTATTGTTTCTATGTGGTACTATTTATGTAGATAATAAATTGCATTTAGTTTTTTACTCATAGTGGTTATAGTGTGCATTCTGTGAATGTTTGGATACCTTGAACCCTTGAGGGAGTGTATATATGGTTTGCACCTAGCTCTTTGATGTGTTTTGTCTCTCCATGTGCCTCTTATTTGTAAATAAAGTTATGGCCCAGGCTGATGTATTTAGTAAACATTGAACGGTCAGGCAGACTTTCACCGGTACATTGTACATTTAAGGCCTAAGAGAAATCGAAAGATCTCAAAAATAGAGAGATACTTTATTGCTTAATATAAACAAAACGTGTAATTACTTTCAATCTATCCAAAAAAACCAGAAATAAAAAAATAAAGACAAACCCCCCCCCCCCCCCCCCCAAATAAACTAAAAACAGAGAATGTAATCCCCTCCCCCAACTTTAACTATAAAGTTTAGATCTCTCTGTATAGAGTGTAAGATATGGTAAAATGGGTGGGCGAGATGGGGTACAGCGAGGAGCTTTTAAATCATTGAAAGGATAATTTATGGAAGTGGTTATGGTGGTCAGAGTCCCATGGCGCGGCCCCTGCAGGTTATTTCACGGCCTATAGTTCGGTTTTTTTTTTTATCTCTAGCAGTGTGGGGGGGGGGGGGGGGGAGGAGGAAGGGTATTCACTTAACTGAAAGGACCCCATTTCAAATCAGCAATAAACAAAACTTGCCTATTTTTGTCTGAATGTTCACATTTGCCTTTTAAAAAAATAAAACCCCAAGAAATATTGCCCCCTATTAACCCCTTAAGGACCAAGCTTCTGGAATAAAAGGGAATCATGGCATGTCACGTGTCCTTAAGGGGTTAAAGGCAACACATAGACAATGGACCCACAGTATTTTATCTGTTGGGATAGTCTGTTAGGATTTTTACCCAGGAATGGTTAAAGTGAGATTGCATGGTACACGTCGAAATTGCCAACTTGGAAGAGTTAACGTGAAGGGACACTATAGTCACCAGAGCTACCACAGCTTACTGTATTTGTTCTGGTGAGTAGAATCAGGGGCGTATTAGCCGTGAGGCAAACAAGGCATTTGCCTTGGGCGGCATTTTCCATGGAGCGGCAAAAAAAGCCGCCCCCAAATGCCCAGGGCAAATGCCTTGTTAGCCTTGCGGCTAACTGACATGCCGTGCGGGCGGGCGGTCTGCTGGGCAGTGCTGGCGGGCGGGCGGGCGGCCGGCCGGCGAGGGAGCACTTCCTCTGAGCTGTCTGCTCAGCTCCCTCGCACGCCGCAGAGTGAGGCTGGGAGCCGGAATATGACGTCATATTCCGGCTCTGCCTCCCAGCCTCACTGTGCGGTGCGCGAGGGAGCTGAGCAGACAGCTCAGAGGAAGTGCTCCCTCGCCAGCCGCCCGCCAGCAGCCACTGGACCACCAGGGAGAGAGGGACCCCCCCCCCCAGCATTCCCAAAGGTAAGGAGGCTGGGGGGGGGGGGGTAAATTTAAAAAAAAAAAAAGTGTTAAATATGTGAGTGTGTGTGTGTATGTCTGTTAGTGTGTCTGTGTATGTCTGTTAGTGTGTGTCTGTATGTCGTGTGTGTGTGTGTGTGAATGTCAGTGTGTCTGTGTATGTCTGTTAGTGTGTCTGTTAGTGTGTGTGTATGTCTGTTAGTGTGTATGTCTGTTAGTGTGTGTGTGTATGTATGTCAGTGCGTGTGAGTGTGTGTGTATCTGCTAGTGAGTGTGAGTGTGTCTGTAAGTGTGTGTGTTTCTGTTAGCGAGTGTGTTTCTGTTAGCTAGTGTATGCGTATCTGTAAGTGAATGTGTGTGTGTGTGTGTATTTAGAAGGCGGGGCGGGGGAAGGGTGGGGGTGGTGCGGGCGGGGGGAAGGGGCGCCTAGGGCAGCACAAAACCAGGATACACCACGGAGTAGAATCATTACCTTCAGGCTTTCCCCCCTCCCCCGAGAAAAAGCAGTGTTTACATTACAGCCTAGGGATAACTTCACTGGCCACTCCTCAGATGGCTGCTAGAGGTGCTTCCTGGGGCAGTGCTGCACAGTGTGACTGACATTCAGTGTCTCCACCTTCTGCATGCAGACACTGAACTTTCCTCATAGAGTTACATTGAATCAATGTATCTCTGTGAGCAGATGCTGATTGGCCAGTGCTGTGTTTGGCTTGTGCTGGCTCTGCCCTTGATCCACTTCCTTGACAAGCTCAGCCAATCCAATGCGAAAGCGTAGTGATTGGCCGAGATGATCACTTCTAATAATGCCAGCCAAGCAGGCAGATTAAAGGCAGAGCCAGCAGAAGCAGACTGGAAGGGCAAGAAACTAGCTGGAACTTTTAGTACTATAGGTTCGGGAATATGTTCGTGTTCCTGTTCCTTTAAGCATGGCTAATTAGTCCTAAAACATTCCACTGGATTGTAAATCCTACACAATCCCTTGTTCCGAGAATAAAATTATTTTGTTACAAGTTAATATGATCTAGTAACTTATGTTCTACATGCACTACAGATAGACCTAGATATCGTGCAGCCCCTACCCGATCCTGCTCTACGGTCACAGGTTGGATTTTAAGATTTTTAATATATCTGTGAGCTAATTTATGCTAGACTGCTAAAACTGTCACCCAGGGAATCTCTCACATTGAGAGATGTAACAGGTCTGTCCCACTGCACTATCGAAGTCTAATCTATTAAACAAAGGACATAGTTTGGGACAGTCGTGGATTAGTTGGAGTTCTAAGACAGAATCCTTTTCATGGAGGGAAGGGACAGGTTTCAATCATATGATTTTTTTTATCTGCTGCCTTATCAATATTCCATCATGCAAAAAGTTAATTATCACATTGGTAAACATGAAGCACTGGATGACAGGTCAATGTTGCCACACAGAGTATGCTTCAAATCACAAGTTCGAAGACAAGAAATGTTAGAGAATAAAAAAAGTCTACTTTGACCAATTTTCCATCTACTACCCATCCCCTAGTAGTGTTGAAATTAATTGAGGAGGGTTACGTGATGTCTGAAATCATTGTAATTCCCTACAATTCTTATACACAGTCGACATCTCTAAACCTTCGTTAATACATTTTAATCCATAAAAAATGTCGGAAAAGGACACGTTTTGGCGATTACATGTAGACGTAAAGGAGGGATGGGGGAAATCGCCCCCAAGATTAATTCTTTCAAATTTAGTTTAATCCAGTCACTCTTCAGTAGTAAGTTTTTCCAGAAGCCATAAAAAAAAAAAAAACACCCCACAGAAACCAACAGTATTTCCGATGAATAATACATTCATGAAGAGACCAAAAGCTAGAGGCCATAATAGGCATATATTACATTCACATCACAGAAACAGGTTACTTCAATGCCGGTCGCATAATACGATTTACAATGTAAACAGGAACTGCGTTCATAGGACACCAGTCCACCAGGAAAGGCACAAAATGGCAAGTTAACACACGTGCAGTCTTTTTGGTAATGTGAGTATTTTGGCTTCCGGGATATCAAAGAACCGAAGAAAAAGAAAAAAGAAAAAAAATACCCCACACATTTTATATTTACAAGGGAATGGTGGTGAAAGAATAAAATAAAATAAAAAATAAAGTTTGTAATACCAAGAGTTCCAGTGCCAAATATTGTACAGTATAAAGATCTTGGGTTAAAATAGTGTAGAGGTAGGTCATGTAAACAGTTCTTCCTGCAACCAAAGTAAATGGTTAAGGTAGATCACAATTTAATACTGCTAGTTTTAAGTTTTTTTTTAAGTTTTTTAAAGCTTGATACATCTCAGTTTTTCTG
The DNA here is from genome assembly GCF_036172605.1 of Pelobates fuscus. Taxonomy (NCBI): domain Eukaryota; kingdom Metazoa; phylum Chordata; class Amphibia; order Anura; family Pelobatidae; genus Pelobates; species Pelobates fuscus. The sequence continues at coordinate 306,249,111 of NC_086322.1, forward strand.
AATCCCATGTCAAAAAGAACCACCCAACACAGGGTGCGTGTGGAAGGAGGGAGGGTGAGACAGAGCAGTTACAGAAAGAAAGATTCTGCGAGAACGCGTAGGCCTTACATGGTTACTTCCTGGCTGCCAGAAAAAAATAAATCCAGAAATAAATTGGCAGGTCTTCCAAGTAGAGCGTCTTCAGACTAGACTACGGCATTCTCAGCTTCGCATGCAGCGTCGTGTATCAGAAATCAGGTAGCCGGACGGACTTCTAGTCTTGGCTGCCAATAACAAAAAAGTCTTACATTCAAGAAGTCTATGTCTACAAGTTTTATACATATATTTACCCGCATATTTTGTATTAAACACAAGCAGTAAACTGTTCTCACAATTATAAACAGTTTTTTTGTTTTTTTTAATTCAACCTTATTTAGGATTTGTGTCAAAGAGGTAAACATTTTGACCTTTGGAAACCAACTATAGAGTTTAAAGAAAGGTGGCAGATCTGGGTCAGTCTGTCCATCATTTAATGTTATCCAGAAAATGAAAAAAAAAAATACCCAAACCCAAAACAAAAAAAAATGATCGATAACCCTAGACGGCCAGTTGGGGGTGATGCCAGAAAGATAACCATTTGTTAATCTGGCACTAGGGAAGGTTTCTGGTGACGAGCCAGCCGTAGAGAAGGGGAAAAATAAAACCCCACAAATGAAATGTCAAGTGACCATTTAGAAGTTTCCCACCCAAAGTAAGTGTTCCTTGTTTGTTTCAGTTCACAGCTATATTTTCTTCCATAAAGTGAGTAAATTGGTGTTTCGGTGCATTTTCAGTGCCAACCTCCTCCATTCCAGAAAGGATTCTGTTTACACCAGACTGTGAGGCCTCGATAGTAGACACTGTTGCTGTACTCATTGCCCCATTGCTCACAGGAAGTGTGGGTACACCACTTGGAATGCCTCCTGTTTGTATAACAGAGATTTCATTGGTCTTCATGGCCAAGCCATTGGTAAAAGCAGCGGCATATTTATTCCACATAGTTGGGTCCATGCTTACTGAAGAAGGAACAAGATACTTCGGAAGTAGATCCCCCGCTTTGCCGTCACTTGCTAGTGAAGGCAACGTACTATCCATTGATAGTCTTCTTCCTCTCCGAGCAGCATTATTCCACATATGAGTACCAACATGAACCTGTATGAGGGAGGAGAAGAAGATAATAATTAGGAGAATCAATGCATATCGTGAGGAACCAAAAAATAAAAACCCTTGCACTGGTGATAGAACAGAGTCCACCCAAATCAGTGACAAAATAAAAATACATCTATCCTAAAATATATAATTAAAAAAAAATTATATAAATAAATTTACGGTATTTAAAACCTCATTGTGACAGGCCTCCAAATGTAAATAATTTACTTTAAGGAGACTTTCTATATTCACAGCATATAGACCCTATCAACAAACCTGAATGAATAATTCACATTTGGAATAGTTTGGATTCTGAAATGATCAAATTGTGCCAAGAATACAGGTTTAGAATATTTGGACTATACAACACATGAAACACTGGTAAATAAAAATAAAAATATAATCTGCAAACCTTCAGATTTCCTTTGGTGGTGAAAGCTCTTCCACATACTTGACATGCAAAAGGCTTCTCCCCCGTATGGGTCCTTTCGTGAATCTGAAGGGCGGATGCAGAGGAGAAGTGCTTGCCACATGTCTGACAAAGATGCTGCCTTGCTGAGCGCCGTTGAGGAACAAGAAGCGGCATTAGTCCAGGTGCAAGAATTGGTGGTGCTATAAACTGCGCAGTTCCCATAATGCGGTCTGCAGGTCTCTCCATTTTGATAAGTGCTGGTGGTGCACTGACAGGCAGGTTTGCACTCTTGCCTGCAAGGAAATTAAACAAAGAAAGTGGTTAATCTTCTGTGGATGTAAAGAGACAACTTGACAGATAAAAACGCCAAGGTATCATGTACAGCCAAGGCGGTCACACTCCCGCAATAGGACATCGCTCTCCAAAACAAGGGGGGAGGAATGGAAAACCCACACACATATGGTGTGTTGCACAGTGCAGGAGATAATTGTTCTATACTATAGGTTTTAAGATAGATTTACAAATTAACACAGCAGTAAAATATGAAAAAACAAAACAAAAACACATCTCAATTACCAAATTCTCCATTCTGCACCAGGCCTGGTTCTTCTTTAATTTTCCGAGATAAGCCACCATTTGTGAGATCCAAGGCCCCATCATCTGGATCATGCAAGTCATTTTCTGACACTTCTCTATTGGTCATACTGATGTCATCGTTGCCATTGTAAGAAGGGGGAGACTTTGATGGAATGCTGTCATGACTATTCGTGGGTGAAAGTGCCCTAGATTCAGACTCCATAGGACTTTTAGCATTAAGAGTGTCTTGATCTCCAGAGGTTGACGAATCTGTCAGGTCATCACATTCCAGTGAAACGTTATCACTGGATCTTACACTGTTTTGCCAGTGCAAATTCAGAGCTGGTGGCATATTTGTTTGGCTCTCGTCAGGTGCAAGAGGGGTTAACTGGCTGGCTGGCAATTCTGCAGCTGTTTCACTTTGGGGTGAAGAAGGCTTAGACCCCAAGGAAGCATTTGTATTTTCTAAATCTTCCATCTCTTGATCGTCATCAACATTCTCTTCTGCAAATATTTTGCTCAATTCACGGATCTTTTCTTCAAGCATGACTGGGTCAATATCTTCACCAGCACCATCATTTGTGAGGCTGTTTGGGAGACGGCCCTCCATGTGCATCCGTATATGTTGTTGCAAAACTACAGCATTTGTGAATTTCTTCTGACAGATTGGACATGAATGCTGCATCTTCAGAGTGGCATTTGTACGGTGAACATTGTAGTGCGTTTTGAGATTGCTTCTTGTACTAAATGCTCTTCCACAAATCTTGCACGTGTGAGGTCTTTCACCGGTGTGTGTACGGTAATGCATTTTTAGTGAACTAGGGCAGCTCAAGATTCTATGGCATACTGTGCACTCATTGGGATCAGATCCAGATTTATCAATGTTCTCCACCATTTGCTGAAGCTTGCTGGTCTCTGATCCCTGCTCACTTGATCCACTCATAGGTGGGGAATTTAAGCTGTGTTCGGTTCCAGACTCGTGTCCAAAAGCCCCAGATGATACAGATTCTCCTTCACTTCCAGGGGATGGCTTGGACTGCATGTTAGGTGGTATAAGGACAGATGATGGATCTACGAATCCAGTGTTTATCCCAGAGTTGGGAAGTTGTGTCAGGATTGGTTTTATATCTACAAGTACATTCGACTCATCCATTGGTACAGACATGCCATATGGAATTCCGCTTGCTGTAGGCACATTATCCAAGTCCTCAGGCACAGGGTGTGGATTCATTCTTATATGTGGATATTTATCCCGATGTCGTTGGAAGTGAACTTTTAAGTTCCCTTTGGTGGTAAACCGATTCCCACAAATGTTACATTTATAAGGTCGCTCTCCAGTATGAGAACGCAAGTGTATTTGAAGAGCACTATCATTGCCAAACACCTTGCCACAGAACTTACATTTATGTTTGAACAGTTGGTCTTCACCATTGGGTTTGTTCTCAGCTATAGAAATGCTTGGAAACTTCCCTTTGAGTTTCTTCATTTGGTCTGCTGCTGAAAGTGGATTCTGGAAAATAACAGTCCCTGGTGAAAGAGGTAACACAGGGTTTGAAAACCGAGGAACAGCAGCAGGTATTCCCCGAGGAGGCTCAGTTTTCAGAAGCGAGTTGGAGAGAGTGATGGGTACAGTTCCCAGTGGTATAGATAGGTGATTAGGAGGAAGCTTAGCTTGCTTTAGAGACTCCAGGGCAAGATTTTGCGTTCCGGCTTTCTGTCCTAGCAAAGCAACAGCAGCAGAAAGCTGCTGAGATAGGTGTGCACCCAAACTCTTGATTGGCTCAGTGGCCGCAGCGATTGATGGATGCACAGAGTTGGGAGCCATCCTGGCTATCTGAAGGCGAATTTGCTCAGTGAGTTGGATTTGTTGCAGTTGCTGCTGTTGTAAACATACCAATTGCTCAAGAATCATGGAAATGGTATTGGTATTTGTGTTCACACTTGGAACACCATCGGACGTATGTTGATTAACAGCTACTTTAGTGGTATTGATAGTCTGTAAAGTCACGTTAGTGTTGGATACACTGGTTTTTGGCAAGCAGCCATGACCATTAGTCTTCGGAGTAGGTAAAGGGACAGTTTTTAGATTAGTAGAATCCATCTTTACTTCTGGTTTCTCAGTGGAACAAACTGAGCTACTGGTCTTAAAAACCTTTGTGTCTTGACCCTCCAATAGCTCAGAGGAGGCACCTTCAGCAGTTGGTGGGACAAAGGAGTCAGACATCCCTGCTTCACTGTCAGTCACAATAAGAACTCGTGCCTTTTTTTCACACGTCTGTTGATGGGCTGAAAACTCAGAATGGTCAAAGAATTCACCGCAGCATTTCTCACAGACATGAGTTTCTTCTCTCCGACACATTATCACTTTCCCGTCACCATCCACATCGTCATTTGGACTGTTTTGCTGGTCTGTGACAAAAAAAAAGGAAAAAGAAAGTCATAAGTTTATATACAAGACCAAAAAAACACAAAGCAAACATTTTATTTCAGAATGGCATGTTTTTCCAGGAGGTGTACATAGCCCTGGAATGGTTTATTTTTGTAAAAAAAAAAAAAAAAAAAAAAAAAAAAAGAAAAAAAAGAGAAGACACCCAAATATAAAAATAATCCATCCAAATAAATATGAACTCTACAAAATTACTACCGAACCCTTGCTGGCATACTCCCTGCATAAAGATAACCCCTTTCCATGCTATGCCAAGGCTACGTTTTCCTTCTGCTTGATCCGCTGACCTCAAACCTTCTCCCCAGAGACAGACAGACTTTGTTATTCCCCCCAACCTGTCAATCAGACACCGGTCCTGTTACTTCCAGGTTTGTTTAGCTCAGTGGAGATGAACTCAAGAGACAGCAATTGCCCAGAGCACCTGCCTTACATTGAGCTGCATTGGGGAGTCTGATTGGACAGCCACAGAAATTGTGGGCGGGGTTAGAAGGGGAGGGCTTGCAAAGGCTGCAGACAACAGATCTGCATGCACACTTGTTCTCACCAAGTTAGTATTTTCATTTGGGCAGTGGGTGCCCCTTTAAGTAAGGGTGGTTTATTAAAATCTAAATATTCTGCAAGGAAAAACAAAACAATAAAACCCATACACTACTTATATTAATACTGTCACACTTACAGGTATGACACACAGCGGATTTGTCAGGGTGAACCGAAAATGGGACCTTTTAATAAGTAATTATAGCAGGCACCCAGAACCTGCCTAGTTATACCATCTTCCCAACCCATTGAATGTTCTCTCCCAGCATGGAACTGTCTCATAGAGGGAAAGCAGGGTCTGCATGGAATATATATAATTTATAATAAAAAAAAAAAAAATATATACACATAAACAAAAGCAAACCCACACCAAGTCTGAAGAAAGACAAAAGATACAAAGTGACCTTTGGAGGAAACACTCAATGTACCAGTCCCTTTCAGAGTCAGTTTCCTCCAATGACAACGAGGACTATAAAACAGGTCCACGTCACGGCATGGCTGTATTTACGGGATACCCTGCTGCCAAGGTCAATTGTAAGGGCCGAATTGTAAACTTGACATCAGATTACCACCCACAGAAAGCAGGAATAGCCAGAGGTTACACCAACCACTGGCAGGAAGAGTGTCGATTTACGGTCACATTAGAACAGTCTAGATAGGGGGTCTAGGATGAAGCTCGCAGGCCTGTAGGACACTTTGTAGGGGCACTGGATAGAAGCCTATGAGGTGGGATCTCTATTCTATGTATCACTGTGTAGTATATATATATATATATATATATATATATATATATATGTCTGTAAACTAACAAAAAGGACCATTTATCATGGGGTTATGGTCAGTCAGTTTATCGGACAATGCCATCAAAAAGCTTAAAAAAAAAAAAAAAAAAAAAGTCCAGAACTGCCAAAATTGGAGAATCTTAAGTTTCAGTTTATTACAATTTGGAGTTTAGTCATAACTGCGGTGGAATTAAAGTTATTTCTCTGTATAAACCTATAGAACAATTCACGAAAACAAGGTTTTCACATTTGGAACAAAAGTAGTCAGACTGGAAAAAATTTGAGAGAGTTTGCCTGAAATTTGTGACAATTCACACTTTAGTGAATAAATTCCATTTACAATAGGCAGTGCACCACATGCCTTATAGCTCAGAGCTCACACATACTGGGTGTTTGACCATCTGGCCCCAGGGTGGATTAAAGGTCTTCCAGACTCCCTGCTGGGGTGAATTAGGGATTTTAACAGCCCTTCAAAAAAAACTAAAAAAAAACCTGTGGCAGCAGAGTGCACAAAAATAAATCCTTACAAACACATATTTAGCATATTAACTGCAAGGCAGGGAGTGGGGAGGTTATGTCAGCTTGGGGCTGGAGGGGGTATTGAACAAAAATTTAATTGTGAAGGGGCACAAAAAGGTGCTACAAATGACAGAACTGAATCAATATGATAAATGGAAAAATCTAGAGAGATTATATACACACCAATTTCTGTAATAAGGAATTTAAGGATTTCGTTTTTTTTTTTTAGGGGGGCATATATGACCTATCCTGTACAGTTAAAAACAATAATTTACCCTCCCCGTTGTAAAAGGCCAGATGATAAGCAGCATTGTTTGGGGATACCACCTGCGGATTTCCTGACCTCCTGATTGCACAAGGGGGGGCATTATTTTAAAAGGTGGGTCTGAAGCTGAATGTACATGAGATTTGTTTGATTTCATTGTTTAGTTATGCTCATTTCCCCCCACAAATTAAAACCCCATGCTGTTACCCTTTGTGTTGTTAGAGAGTAATTATAAGTATTGTATTATAGCACACCATCCACACACTTCGTAAGGGAGGGGGGTGAACAGTTAAGTTTACAAATGATCATTCAGGCTATTACCTGCACAGCAAGGTCCAAGCTGCAGTGAGCATGACAGGCCAGAAGGTGGCGCGATTGTATAACTTGTAAAAAGTTCTATTTAGAACACTCATGTTGCAATCCAGTGTTTATTTATAAATGATAGAAACGAGTGTATTGTGTATGAACCAATTAAAAAAAAAAAAAAAAAAAAAACAAACCAAACCTGATTTAGTGTTAACTTATTGAACAGGAGGCCAGATACACTAAGAGCAATGGAGAATGGGGTGAGGGTTATTATGTGTCCAGCACCCCCAGGAGCCCAGAGTGGAGGATATCAGAGGGCAGTATTGGGAATTAAATACTTAATTCTCCATTATGGTATAATTCACAGGGGTGGGACCCCGGCAGTGTGCACAGACCTATATGCACCTCCACCCCCATCACACAAAGAGAAAAAAAAAACAGTCATGCATAAAACATGGCATTTATTACCACTGCTGGAGTGAATACAAACTGACCCCAACAGCAAAACAAACTCCGATCTACAGCCCAGATAAAAACGCGTTAAAAAGCAGCCAGATAAACGGCACCAGGTCACTCCCAGGAACCATCTCCCCCTAAATATGATACAATGTTACCGGGTCAGGAAACTTTACCAGAACTCGCAACAATTGTATCAACAATCAGCACATTGTTTACACATAAACTGCATAATATTTATATTCTATCAATAAACATATCCCAGCCCAAGACAGAAATATATCGATAGAAAATGGGTTTTAAGATTAGCAACTGTTGCACAGCGTCTGAAAAGCTTCAATAATGGAGCAGAGGGGAATGCCATCACCTCCAGCCAGCACTAAATAGGAGTATCCGGAGAGGTTACGGAGGGTAGCAGGGTTTGGGGTGCAGCACCTAAATATGGGGTGAATGGGTGCGTTAAAAAATAAAATCCACTCAGTCAGATGCTATGACCCCCCCTCCTACACCCCTAAAATCTCCCACGTAAAACAGGTGTCGGAAGCAGAGATAGTCAAATATCACAGGGACAAGCAAAACAAAAAAATCCCAAAACATTAAACTCAGCGGATCTAGGATTACACGTGCTGACACAGAACAGGAAAATAAAAGTTAACAATAAATACAAATTACATAAATAAATCGCTGATCACCGTTAAATACCGGCTCTCGAAAACTGATAGAAATGCGGAAAATTTAAATAAAATTATAATTTGTGTTAAACACAAGTTAACAAAATAAAAGTTGTTGCTATCGGTGGGATCCAGATCTAACATTAGAGAAACTAGAATGTGATCGATTAATAAATCCATAGAATTAGATCACGGTTAGAGACCCGGAGCCAAGTAAGGGGGACTGTAAGATTTCCTAAAATTAACCCAAACCCGTCTACTGCTCACACATGGGTGGGCAGTGGGATAGGGTCAGGGTCCAAAGTCCCGAAAAGAAAACAAAAATACAATTAAAATTAAATAAATTAATTGTATAAAATTCACCCCAAGTGAGTGTTTCCTGGGGAGCCCCCCCCCCCCAGATGTGCCCCAGGGGTCTGAGCAGGAGAGGGACACTTACCACAGGTCTCCATGAGTTGGCCCTCTGAGTTAAGATGCTGGGGCTTTGCCTGCTTTCTTCTCGACATGATCCAAGCATTAGGACTCAGGAGCCAAAGAGTGTCAATAAAAGCCTCCTCTAGCACAAATTCCAGGAGTCTGCCAATTACCCCCCCTCCAGGGAGCTCTGCGCATGTCACAGTAATTATGATTATCAATAATGCATTGCAATTTATCAAGGGCCCCTGACAGCTGATTGGCCTGGATCCAGAGAAAAACTCACAGATTATTTAAATAAGCCTCTATTGATCTGGAGCTTGGTGGGGGGCAGAGCAGCAAAGGCTGCAGGGAGATGTAGTTCTGGCTGCCTGCTGTCCATGCTTCTGGCTCAATGGAAACAAAACATCAACTTTTTTTTTGCTCAGTAAGTACAGGACCCTCCCCCCACACCAGCAACAGAAATGCAGCTTTTTGTATTCCAAGTAAACACAATGGGGATGGGTCTGTTTGCAAGTGAAAAGAAAAAAAATCTGAAATACAATAGAAAAATCTCTCAAATCTAAAACAACAAGCAGACACATTATTTAATATTACTGTACTGACCCCTCTTCAAAAACAAGACTTGTTTCCAAATTGAGATAGTTATATACCTGTAACTATGTGAGTGCATTGTATCAATATACAAAATTAAAATAAATAAATAGATATAACTATGTGAGTGCATTGTATCAATGTAAAAATAAATAAATAAATAAATAGATATAACTATGTGAGTGCATTGTATCAATATACAAAATTAAAATAAATAAATAGATATCACTATGTGAGTGCATTGTATCAATGTAAAAATAAATAAATAAATAAATAGATATAACTATGTGAGTGCATTGTATCAATATACAAAATTAAAATAAATAAATAGATATAACTATGTGAGTGCATTGTATCAATATACAAAATAAAATAAATAAATAGATATAACTATGTGAGTGCATTGTATCAATGTAAAAAGTTAAAATAAATATATATAACTATGTGAGTACATTGTATCAATGTAGAAATATATATATATTCTGTGACACTGTTTAAAAATAAAATATTGATCCATGTATGTATATACAAGCAGCCACAAACAGTTATTGATATAGAAATATATTTACTGTGACACTGTTTATATAACTGTAAGTGTGTGCTTGTATATAGATACATGGATCAATATATATATGTATTTATTCAGATAATCTTTCTGAGCCAAACAGGAATATATTTTAATATTATAGTATAAATGTTTAGTAAATATAAGGCTAAATTGTTACTATATTGTAACCTGTTGTATTTTAGGGTGTGTATAATAACATCTATTATAATAATAGCTTAATATTCCCCCTGTGCCATTCAATGTTATGAAATAAAAGTTGCCAGAAGTAACTCATTGTGTTAAGATGTGAAACACGGAGCAAACATTAATTATGTTAATTCAGTGAATGAGACTGGGGGTAGGGGGGCTAAATAAGGCATTTACATCGAACAAAAGTCAAAATATGCTAAATATTTCTCTATAATTAAGTCACATGTTAAATAGGGAATCTACATTTTTTTTATTTGCAACAGAAAATAAATTTCAATTCAATGTGATTTTGAAATCACTGAGAATTTCAATTTTGCAGGATAAGTGGAGGATGGGGGAATTTTGGAATTTGAAAATGCTGTGACGTCATTACCATAAGAACAGACAGGGAATAAACAGGTAATAACTGAGCCAGCCAGGATGAATGAAATTCTATCCTCTATCTCTGACATCCTTATATGGACTCAAAGATAGTTATAATGTGTCTGTCTGTGTGCTGGTATTGGGGAGAGTATAATATAGATAGAGATAGATAGTTATAATGTGTCTGTCTGTGTGCTGGTATTGGGGAGAGTATAATATAGATAGAGATAGATAGTTATAATGTGTCTGTCTGTATGCTGGTATTGGGGAGAGTATAATATAGATAGAGATAGATAGTTATAATGTGTCTGTCTGTGTGCTGGTATTGGGGAGAGTATAATATAGATAGAGATAGATAGTTATAATGTGTCTGTCTGTGTGCTGGTATTGGGGAGAGTATAATATAGATAGAGATAGATAGTTATAATGTGTCTGTCTGTGTGCTGGTATTGGGGAGAGTATAATATAGATAGAGATAGATAGTTATAATGTGTCTGTCTGTGAGCTGGTATTGGGGAGAGTATAATATAGATAGAGATAGATAGTTATAATGTGTCTGTCTGTGTGCTGGTATTGGGGAGAGTATAATATAGATAGAGATAGATAGTTATAATGTGTCTGTCTGTGTGCTGGTATTGGGGAGAGTATAATATAGATAGAGATAGATAGTTATAATGTGTCTGTCTGTATGCTGGTATTGGGGAGAGTATAATATAGATAGAGATAGATAGTTATAATGTGTCTGTCTGTATGCTGGTATTGGGGAGAGTATTATATAGATAGAGATAGATAGTTATAATGTGTCTCTCTGTGTGCTGGTGTTGGGTATAGTATAATATAGATAGAGATAGATAGTTATAATGTGTCTGTCTGTGTGCTGGTATTGGGGAGAGTATAATATAGATAGAGATAGATAGTTATAATGTGTCTGTCTGTGTGCTGGTATTGGGGAGAGTATAATATAGATAGAGATAGATAGTTATAATGTGTCTGTCTGTGAGCTGGTATTGGGGAGAGTATAATATAGATAGAGATAGATAGTTATAATGTGTCTGTCTGTATGCTGGTATTGGGGAGAGAATAATATAGATAGAGATAGATAGTTATAATGTGTCTCTCTGTGTGCTGGTGTTGGGTATAGTATAATATAGATAGAGATAGATAGTTATAATGTGTCTGTCTGTGTGCTGGTATTGGGGAGAGTATAATATAGATAGAGATAGATAGTTATAATGTGTCTGTCTGTGAGCTGGTATTGGGGAGAGTATAATATAGATAGAGATAGATAGTTATAATGTGTCTGTCTGTATGCTGGTATTGGGGAGAGAATAATATAGATAGAGATAGATAGTTATAATGTGTCTCTCTGTGTGCTGGTATTGGGTAGAGTATAATATAGATAGAGATAGATAGTTATAATGTGTCTGTCTGTGTGCTGGTATTGGGGAGAGTATAATATAGATAGAGATAGATAGTTATAATGTGTCTGTCTGTGTGCTGGTATTGGGGAGAGTATAATATAGATAGAGATAGATAGTTATAATGTGTCTGTCTGTGTACTGGTATTGGGGAGAGTATAATATAGATAGAGATAGATAGTTATAATGTGTCTGTCTGTGTGCTGGTATTGGGGAGAGTATAATATAGATAGAGATAGATAGTTATAATGTGTCTGTCTGTGTGCTGGTATTGGGGAGGGTATAATATAGATAGAGATAGATAGTTATAATGTGTCTGTCTGTGTGCTGGTATTGGGGAGAGTATAATATAGATAGAGATAGATAGTTATAATGTGTCTGTCTGTGAGCTGGTATTGGGGAGAGTATAATATAGATAGAGATAGATAGTTATAATGTGTCTGTCTGTGTGCTGGTATTGGGGAGAGTATAATATAGATAGAGATAGATAGTTATAATGTGTCTGTCTGTGTGCTGGTATTGGGGAGAGTATAATATAGATAGAGATAGATAGTTATAATGTGTCTGTCTGTGTGCTGGTATTGGGGAGAGTATAATATAGATAGAGATAGATAGTTATAATGTGTCTGTCTGTGAGCTGGTATTGGGGAGAGTATAATATAGATAGAGATAGATAGTTATAATGTGTCTGTATGTGTGCTGGTATTGGGGAGAGTATAATATAGATAGAGATAGATAGTTATAATGTGTCTGTCTGTGTGCTGGTATTGGGGAGAGTATAATATAGATAGAGATAGATAGTTATAATGTGTCTGTCTGTGTGCTGGTATTGGGGAGGGTATAATATAGATAGAGATAGATAGTTATAATGTGTCTGTCTGTGTGCTGGTATTGGGCAGAGTATAATATAGATAGAGATAGATAGTTATAATGTGTCTGTCTGTATGCTGGTATTGGGGAGAGTATAATATAGATAGAGATAGATAGTTATAATGTGTCTCTCTGTGTGCTGGTGTTGGGTAGAGTATAATATAGATAGATATAGATAGTTATAATGTGTCTGTCTGTGTGCTGGTATTGGGGAGAGTATAATATAGATAGAGATAGATAGTTATAATGTGTCTGTCTGTGTGCTGGTATTGGGGAGAGTATAATATAGATAGAGATAGATAGTTATAATGTGTCTGTCTGTGTGCTGGTATTGGGGAGAGTATAATATAGATAGAGATAGATAGTTATAATGTGTCTGTCTGTGAGCTGGTATTGGGGAGAGTATAATATAGATAGAGATAGATAGTTATAATGTGTCTGTCTGTATGCTGGTATTGGGGAGAGTATAATATAGATAGAGATAGATAGTTATAATGTGTCTCTCTGTGTGCTGGTGTTGGGTAGAGTATAATATAGATAGAGATAGATAGTTATAATGTGTCTGTCTGTGTGCTGGTATTGGGGAGAGTATAATATAGATAGAGATAGATAGTTATAATGTGTCTGTCTGTGTGCTGGTATTGGGGAGAGTATAATATAGATAGAGATAGATAGTTATAATGTGTCTGTCTGTGTGCTGGTATTGGGGAGAGTATAATATAGATAGAGATAGATAGTTATAATGTGTCTGTCTGTGTGCTGGTATTGGGGAGAGTATAATATAGATAGAGATAGATAGTTATAATGTGTCTGTCTGTGTGCTGGTATTGGGGAGAGTATAATATAGATAGAGATAGATAGTTATAATGTGTCTGTCTGTGTGCTGGTATTGGGGAGAGTATGATATAGATAGAGATAGATCGTTATAATGTGTCTGTCTGTGTGCTGGTATTGGGGAGAGTATAATATAGATAGAGATAGATAGTTATAATGTGTCTGTCTGTGAGCTGGTATTGGGGAGAGTATAATATAGATAGAGATAGATCGTTATAATGTGTCTGTCTGTGTGCTGGTATTGGGGAGAGTATAATATAGATAGAGATAGATAGTTATAATGTGTCTGTCTGTGAGCTGGTATTGGGGAGAGTATAATATAGATAGAGATAGATAGTTATAATGTGTCTGTCTGTATGCTGGTATTGGGGAGAGTATAGATAGAGATAGATAGTTATAATGTGTCTCTCTGTGTGCTGGTGTTGGGTAGAGTATAATATAGATAGAGATAGATAGTTATAATGTGTCTGCCTGTGTGCTGGTATTGGGGAGAGTATAATATAGATAGAGATAGATAGTTATAATGTGTCTGTCTGTGTGCTGGTATTGGGGAGAGTATAATATAGATAGAGATAGATAGTTATAATGTGTCTGTCTGTGTGCTGGTATTGGGGAGAGTATAATATAGATAGAGATAGATAGTTATAATGTGTCTGTCTGTGTGCTGGTATTGGGGAGAGTATAATATAGATAGAGATAGATAGTTATAATGTGTCTGTCTGTGTGCTGGTATTGGGGAGAGTATAATATAGATAGAGATAGATAGTTATAATGTGTCTGTCTGTGTGCTGGTATTGGGGAGAGTATGATATAGATAGAGATAGATCGTTATAATGTGTCTGTCTGTGTGCTGGTATTGGGGAGAGTATAATATAGATAGAGATAGATAGTTATAATGTGTCTGTCTGTGTGCTGGTATTGGGGAGAGTATAATATAGATAGAGATAGATAGTTATAATGTGTCTGTCTGTGTGCTGGTATTGGGGAGAGTATAATATAGATAGAGATAGATAGTTATAATGTGTCTGTCTGTATGCTGGTATTGGGGAGAGTATAATATATATAGAGATAGATAGTTATAATGTGTCTGTCTGTGTGCTGGTATTGGGGAGAGTATAATATAGATAGAGATAGATAGTTATAATGTGTCTGTCTGTGCGCTGGTATTGGGGAGAGTATAATATAGATAGAGATAGATAGTTATAATGTGTCTGTCTGTGAGCTGGTATTAGGGAGAGTATAATATAGATAGAGATAGATAGTTATAATGTGTCTGTCTGTGAGCTGGTATTGGGGAGAGAATAATATAGATAGAGATAGATAGTTATAATGTGTCTGTCTGTGTGCTGGTATTGGGGAGAGTATAATATAGATAGAGATAGATAGTTATAATGTGTCTGTCTGTATGCTGGTATTGGGGAGAGTATAATATAGATAGAGATAGATAGTTATAATGTGTCTGTCTGTGAGCTGGTATTGGGGAGAGTATAATATAGATAGAGATAGATAGTTATAATGTGTCTGTCTGTGTGCTGGTATTGGGGAGAGTATAATATAGATAGAGATAGATAGTTATAATGTGTCTGTCTGTGTGCTGGTATTGGGGAGAGTATAATATAGATAGAGATAGATAGTTATAATGTGTCTGTCTGTGTGCTGGTATTGGGGAGAGTATAATATAGATAGAGATAGATCGTTATAATGTGTCTGTCTGTGTGCTGGTATTGGGGAGAGTATAATATAGATAGAGATAGATAGTTATAATGTGTCTGTCTGTGTGCTGGTATTGGGGAGAGTATAATATAGATAGAGATAGATCGTTATAATGTGTCTGTCTGTGTTCTGGTATTGGGGAGAGTATAATATAGATAGAGATAGATAGTTATAATGTGTCTGTCTGTGTGCTGGTATTGGGGAGAGTATAATATAGATAGAGATAGATCGTTATAATGTGTCTGTCTGTGTGCTGGTATTGGGGAGAGTATAATATAGATAGAGATAGATCGTTATAATGTGTCTGTCTGTGTGCTGGTATTGGGGAGAGTATAATATAGATAGAGATAGATAGTTATAATGTGTCTGTCTGTGTGCTGGTATTGGGGAGAGTATAATATAGATAGAGATAGATAGTTATAATATGTCTGTCTGTGTGCTGGTATTAGGGAGAGTATAATATAGATAGAGATAGATAGTTATAATGTGTCTCTGTGTGTGCTGGTATTGGGGAGAGTATAATATAGATAGAGATAGATAGTTATAATGTGTCTGTCTGTGAGCTGGTATTGGGGAGAGTATAATATAGATAGAGATAGATCGTTATAATGTGTCTGTCTGTGTGCTGGTATTGGGGAGAGTATAATATAGATAGAGATAGATAGTTATAATGTGTCTGTCTGTGTGCTGGTATTGGGGAGAGTATAATATAGATAGAGATAGATAGTTATAATGTGTCTGTCTGTGAGCTGGTATTGGGGAGAGTATAATATAGACAGAGATAGATAGTTATAATGTGTCTTTCTGTGTGCTGGTATTGGGGAGAGTATAATATAGATAGAGATAGATAGTTATAATGTGTCTGTCTGTGTGCTGGTATTGGGGAGAGTATAATATAGATAGAGATAGATCGTTATAATGTGTCTGTCTGTGTGCTGGTATTGGGGAGAGTATAATATAGATAGAGATAGATAGTTATAATGTGTCTGTCTGTGTGCTGGTATTGGGGAGAGTATAATATAGATAGAGATAGATCGTTATAATGTGTCTGTCTGTGTGCTGGTATTGGGGAGAGTATAATATAGATAGAGATAGATAGTTATAATGTGTCTGTCTGTGTGCTGGTATTGGGGAGAGTATAATATAGATAGAGATAGATAGTTATAATGTGTCTGTCTGTGAGCTGGTATTGGGGAGATTATAATATAGATAGAGATAGATAGTTATAATGTGTCTGTCTGTGTGCTGGTATTGGGGAGAGTATAATATAGATAGAGATAGATAGTTATAATGTGTCTGTCTGTGTGCTGGTATTGGGGAGAGTATAATATAGATAGAGATAGATCGTTATAATGTGTCTGTCTGTGTGCTGGTATTGGGGAGAGTATAATATAGATAGAGATAGATAGTTATAATGTGTCTGTCTGTGTGCTGGTATTGGGGAGAGTATAATATAGATAGAGATAGATAGTTATAATGTGTCTGTCTGTGTGCTGGTATTGGGGAGAGTATAATATAGATAGAGATAGATAGTTATAATGTGTCTGTCTGTGAGCTGGTATTGGGGAGGGTATAATATAGATAGAGATAGATAGTTATAATGTGTCTGTCTGTGTGCTGGTATTGGGGAGAGTATAATATAGATAGAGATAGATAGTTATAATGTGTCTGTCTGTGTGCTGGTATTGGGGAGAGTATAATATAGATAGAGATAGATAGTTATAATGTGTCTGTCTGTGTGCTGGTATTGGGGAGAGTATGATATAGATAGAGATAGATCGTTATAATGTGTCTGTCTGTATGCTGGTATTGGGGAGAGTATAATATAGATAGAGATAGATAGTTATAATGTGTCTGTCTGTGTGCTGGTATTGGGGAGAGTATAATATAGATAGAGATAGATAGTTATAATGTGTCTGTCTGTGTGCTGGTATTGGGGAGAGTATAATATAGATAGAGATAGATAGTTATAATGTGTCTGTCTGTGTGCTGGTATTGGGGAGAGTATAATATAGATAGAGATAGATCGTTATAATGTGTCTGTCTGTGTGCTGGTATTGGGGAGAGTATAATATAGATAGAGATAGATAGTTATAATGTGTCTGTCTGTGTGCTGGTATTGGGGAGAGTATAATATAGATAGAGATAGATCGTTATAATGTGTCTGTCTGTGTGCTGGTATTGGGGAGAGTATAATATAGATAGAGATAGATCGTTATAATGTGTCTGTCTGTGTGCTGGTATTGGGGAGAGTATAATATAGATAGAGATAGATAGTTATAATGTGTCTGTCTGTGTGCTGGTATTGGGGAGAGTATAATATAGATAGAGATAGATCGTTATAATGTGTCTGTCTGTGTGCTGGTATTGGGGAGAGTATAATATAGATAGAGATAGATCGTTATAATGTGTCTGTCTGTGTGCTGGTATTGGGGAGAGTATAATATAGATAGAGATAGATAGTTATAATGTGTCTGTCTGTGTGCTGGTATTGGGGAGAGTATAATATAGATAGAGATAGATAGTTATAATGTGTCTGTCTGTGAGCTGGTATTGGGGAGAGTATAATATAGATAGAGATAGATAGTTATAATGTGTCTGTCTGTGTGCTGGTATTGGGGAGAGTATAATATAGATAGAGATAGATAGTTATAATGTGTCTGTCTGTGTGCTGGTATTGGGGAGAGTATAATATAGATAGAGATAGATCGTTATAATGTGTCTGTCTGTGTGCTGGTATTGGGGAGAGTATAATATAGATAGAGATGGATAGTTATAATGTGTCTGTCTGTGTGCTGGTATTGGGGAGAGTATAATATAGATAGAGATAGATCGTTATAATGTGTCTGTCTGTGTGCTGGTATTGGGGAGAGTATAATATAGATAGAGATAGATAGTTATAATGTGTCTGTCTGTGAGCTGGTATTGGGGAGAGTATGATATAGATAGATCGTTATAATGTGTCTGTCTGTATGCTGGTATTGGGGAGAGTATAATATAGATAGAGATAGATAGTTATAATGTGTCTGTCTGTGTGCTGGTATTGGGGAGAGTATAATATAGATAGAGATAGATAGTTATAATGTGTCTGTGTGCATTCTAGCTAAATATTGGTGATTGGTAAGCGGGATATTAAAAAATCGGAAAGTAACAGTTATTTTGTCGTTATTTAACTTTAAGTATAAACAATTATTCACTAAAGTTTCAATAATCTGGAATTGAAAGTGACTATGAAACATTTAGACCAAAACTGAAAAATAGATGACGTGGAGGATTTTTCGGATTCACTTACTTTGGACTCAGATTTAAAGCTGACTCTGAATTGAATTGAATCCCTGACAGTTTACACATTAGTGAATAATCCTGTATCTGCTGGTAGGGCATCCAGTTATCCTCCTTTGAAAATATATAGAACATTAAGGAACCACTAACCAAATAAAAAATAAAAAATGAAAAAATAAATCCCTGTTTATTAGATGCTCTTCTAATGAAAACTTTCATGCATTTAATTATACATTTTTCATTGCGTGTATATCTAAAGAATCTTGTAAAACCTGCAGTACTCTTGTCTGCAGCCTTTGCAAGCCCTCCCCTTCTAACCCCGCCCAGACTTTCTGTGTCTGTCCAATCACAGACTCCCCAATGCAGCTCAGTTTATCTCCTCTGAGCTAACCAAACCAGGAAGTAACAGGACTGGTGTCTGATTGACAGCCAGGGGGTGTAACAAGGTTCATTCATAAAAGGGTACATTTTTGTTGCAAGCTGCAGTTTTTGTAAAATAACTCTCTTCACACATCAAGCATATCGGCAAGTTAAAGTGCTACAGAGGTCCAGAGTATCCCTTTAACCATTTAAAGTGGCAGGGGTGTGCACAGTGAATTGCTATGCAATGCATTTTGCACACTGTTACTTATATAGTTAAATAGAATTCCTAATTAGGACCCAGTAACGGGAGCAGATTCCGGGAATGTTTAACAGATTTATTGTAAATGTCTTATTTTACTACAGTGTTGCACGTTTATATAGATCATGAAACCACAGGTTCACAGCGCTGGGGGGACAGAGGGAGTAAGAAATGTGGTATACGCATTAAAACATATTTTTTTGTAAACACACACAAGTCTGTATGTGACGTGTCAGAGGTTTAAGAGAAACGGGGAAAGCATGGGTAATGTGTTTGCTGGCTGAGGATTGTGGGAGTTGCACACAGTTATGATGAATGCAGACTGTACATGCTACCTGTGTGTGCCAGTGCTGATATTATAAGGATGCGTTTAACCCCTTCCCTTCCAACACTGTGTATTCACGAGATAAAGTTAATTATTTAGGCTTCCCTGAGCAGCAAACTACACCCAAAATTGCTGTTTTGTCATCAGTTAATGTGCAGCTATTTTCACCCTGAAGTTTTATATATACGCTGCACTTTTTTATTCTCAGTGAAGGGCTTAAATCAACACTCAAAGCACCATAACCACTGCGTTTCGCTGCCTCCACTCTAATGATGAAGAAGCAGAAGCTCCTAAGCAAACGTCCAAAGTTTTCCCCCATTTTACTTCAATTCGGAGGCACCTCAGATGCAATAAATAAATATTCACAGATAAATCACTAGAGAAACAAATACAGCTCAGGTTTCCAAAGTTCACACTTTTTACAGTAAAGGCCAGTTCAGGAGCTCACTATGGACAACCTACCCATTACTTGGCAGTAGGTTCCCCCCGTTCTCACTCAGAACAACCTACCCATTACTTGCCAGTAGGTTCCCCCCGTTCTCACTCAGAACAACCTACCCATTACTAGGCAGTAGGTTCCCCCCGTTCTCACTCAGAACAACCTACCCATTAGTAGGCAGTAGGTTCCCCCCGTTCTCACTCAGAACAACCTACCCATTACTTGCCAGTAGGTTCCCCCCGTTCTCACTCAGAACAACCTACCCATTACTAGGCAGTAGGTTCCCCCTGTTCTCACTCAGAACTACCTTTCCATTACTAGGCAGTAGGTTCCCCCCGTTCTCACTCAGAACCACCTACCCATTACTAGGCAGTAGGTTCCCCCCGTTCTCACTCAGAACAACCTACCCATTACTAGGCAGTAGGTTCCCCCGTTCTCACTCAGAACAACCTACCCATTACTTGCCAGTAGGTTCCCCCCGTTCTCACTCAGAACAACCTACCCATTACTAGGCAGTAGGTTCCCCCTGTTCTCACTCAGAACAACCTACCCATTACTAGGCAGTAGGTTCCCCCCGTTCTCACTCAGAACAACCTACCCATTACTAGGCAGTAGGTTCCCCCCGTTCTCACTCAGAACAACCTACCCATTACTAGGCAGTAGGTTCCCCCTGTTCTCACTCAGAACAACCTACCCATTACTAGGCAGTAGGTTCCCCCCGTTCTCACTCAGAACAACCTACCCATTACTAGGCAGTAGGTTCCCCCCGTTCTCACTCAGAACAACCTACCCATTACTAGGCAGTAGGTTCCCCCCGTTCTCACTCAGAACAACCTACCCATTACTAGGCAGTAGGTTCCCCCGTTCTCACTCAGAACAACCTACCCATTACTTGGCAGTAGGTTCCCCCCGTTCTCACTCAGAACAACCTACCCATTACTAGGCAGTAGGTTCCCCCCGTTCTCACTCAGAACAACCTACCCATTACTAGGCAGTAGGTTCCCCCCGTTCTCACTCAGAACAACCTACCCATTACTAGGCAGTAGGTTCCCCCGTTCTCACTCAGAACAACCTACCCATTACTTGGCAGTAGGTTCCCCCCGTTCTCACTCAGAACAACCTACCCATTACTAGGCAGTAGGTTACACCCAAGCTCACTCTGAACATCTAACCCATTACTTGGCAGTAGGTTGCCACAGTGCTCACTCTGAACATCCTACCCATTACTAGGCAGTAGGTTCCCCCCATGCTAACCCTGAACAACTTACCCATTACTAGGCAGTAGGTTCCCCCCATGCTAACCCTGAACAACTTACCCATTACTAGGCAGTAGGTTACACCCAAGCTCACTCTGAACATCCAACCCATTACTTGGCAGTAGGTTGCCCCTGTGCTCACTCTGAACAACCTACCGATTACTAGACAGTAGGTTGCCCCGTGCTCACTCTGAACATCCAACCCATTACTTGGCAGTAGGTTGCCCCAGTGCTCACTCTGAACATCCTACCCATTACTAGGCAGTAGGTTCTCCCCGTGCTAACCCTGAACAGCTTACCCATTACCAGGCAGTAGGTTCCCCCTGTGCTCACTCTGAACATCCAACCCATTACTAGGCAGTAGGTTGCCCCTGTGCTCACTCTGAACAACCTAACGATTACTAGACAGTAGGTTCCCCCCATGCTCAATCTGAAAAACCTACACATTACTTGGCAGTAGGTTGCCCCGTGCTCATTCTGAACATCCAACCTATTACTAGGCAGTAGGTTCCCCCGGTGCTCACTCTGAACATCCTACCCATTACTAGGCAGTAATGCTCACTCTGAACAACCTACCCATTATTAGGCAGTAGGTTACCCCCGTGCTCACTCTAAACAACCTACCCATTACTAGGCAGTAGGTTCCCCCAATGCTAACCCTGAACAACTTACCCATTACTAGGCAGTAGGTTACACCCAAGCTCACTCTGAACATCCAACCCATTACTTGGCAGTAGGTTGCCCCAGTGCTCACTCTGAACATCCTACCCATTACTAGGCAGTAGGTTCTCCCCGTGCTAACCCTGAACAACTTACCCATTACCAGGCAGTAGGTTCCCCCTGTGCTCACTCTGAACATCCAACCCATTACTAGGCAGTAGGTTGCCCCTGTGCTCACTCTGAACAACCTAACGATTACTAGACAGTAGGTTCCCCCCATGCTCAATCTGAAAAACCTACCCATTACTTGGCAGTAGGTTGCCCCGTGCTCATTCTGAACATCCAACCTATTACTAGGCAGTAGGTTCCCCCGGTGCTCACTCTGAACATCCTACCCATTACTAGGCAGTAATGCTCACTCTGAACAACCTACCCATTATTAGGCAGTAGGTTACCCCCGTGCTCACTCTAAACAACCTACCCATTACTAGGCAGTAGGTTGGCCCGTGCTCACTCTGAACAACCAAACTATTACTAGGCAGTAGTTTCCCACCGTGCTCACTCTAAACATCCTACCCATTACTAGGCAGTAGGTTCCCCCGTGCTCACTCTGTACATCCTACCCATTACTAGGCAGTTGGTTCCCCCTTGCTCACTCTGTACATCCTACCCATTACTAGGCAGTTGGTTCCCCCTTGCTCACTCTGTACATCCTACCCATTACTAGGTAGTAGTAATGGTGCTCACTCTGTACATCCTACCCATTACTAGGCAGTAGGTTGCCCCGTGCTTACTCTGAACATCCAACCCATTACTAGGCAGTAGGTTACCCCCGTGCTCACTCTGTACATCCTACCCATTAGTAGGCAGTAGGTTTCCCTTTGCTCACTCTGAACATCCTACCCATTACTAGGCAGTAGGTTGCCCCGTGCTCACTCTGAACACCCATTACTAGGCAGTAGGTTTCCCCCATGCTCACTCTGTACATCCTACCCATTACTGGGCAGTAGATTCCCCTTTGCCCACTCTGAACATCCTACCCATTACTAGGCAGTAGGTTTCCCCGTGCTCACTCTGAACAACCTACCCATTACTTGGCAGTAGGTTCCCCCCGTGCTCACTCTGGACAACCTACCCATTACTAGGCAGTAGGTTGCTCCCGTGCTCACTCTGAACAACCTACCCATTACTTGGCAGTAGGTTCCCACCATGCTCACTCTGAACATCTTACCCATTACTTGGCAGGAGGTTCCCCCGTGCTCACTCTGAACATCCTACCCATTACTAGGCAGTAGGTTCCCCCGTGCTCACTCTGAACAACCTACTTATTACTAGGCAGTAGGTTCCCCCTGTGCTCACTCTGAACAATCTACCCATTACTAGGCAGTAGGTTCCCCCGTGCTCACTCTGAACAACCTACCCATTACCAGACAGTAGGTTCCCAAATGCTTACTCTGAACATCCTACCCATTACTAAGCAGTAGGTTGCCCCTGTGCTCACTTTGAACAACCTACCCATTACTTGGCAGTAGGTTGCCCCGTGCCCACCTTGAACATCCAACCCATTACTAGGCAGTAGGTTGCCCCTGTGCTCACTCTGAACAACCTACCGATTACTAGACAGTAGGTTCCCCCTGTGCTCACTCTGAAAAACCTACACATTACTTGGCAGTAGGTTGCCCGTGCTCACCCTGAACATCGTACCCATTACTTGGCAGTAGGTTACCCCATGCTCACTCTGAACATCCAACCCATTACTAGGCAGTAGGTTACCCCTGTGCTCACTCTGAACAACCTACCCATTTCTAGTCAGTAGTTTACCCCCATGCTCACTTTGAACTACCTATCCATTATTAGGCAGTAGGTTCCCCCATGCTCACTCTGAACAACCTACTTATTACAAGGCAGTAGGTTCCCCCTGTGCTCACTCTGAACAACCTACCCATTACTAGGCAGTAGGTTCCCCCCGTGCTCACTCTGAACAACCTACCCATTACTAGACAGTAGGTTCCCCCATGCTTACTCTGAACATCCTACAGATTACTAGGCAGTAGGTTGCCCCTGTGCTCACTCTGATCAACCTACCCATTACTTGGCAGTAGGTTGCCCCGTGCTCACCTTGAACATCCAACCCATTACTAGGCAGTAGGTTGCCCCTGTGCTCACTCTGAACAACCTACCGATTACTAGACAGTAGGTTCCCCCTGTGCTCACTCTGAAAAACCTACCCATTACTTGGCAGTAGGTTGCCCCATGCTCACCCTGAACATCGGACCCATTACTTGGCAGTAGGTTCCCCCATGCTCACTTTGAACATCCAACCCATTACTAGGCAGTAGGTTACCCCCGTGCTCACTCTGAACAACCTACCCATTTCTAGGCAGTAGGTTGCCCCAATGCTCACTCTGAACTACCTACCCATTATTAGGCAGTAGGTTACCCCCGTGCTCACTCTGAACATCCAACCCATTGCTAGGCAGTAGGTTGCCCCCGTGCTCACTCTGAACTACATACCCATTACTTGGCAGTTGGTTCCCCTGTGCTCACTCTGAACATCCAACCCATTACTAGGCAGTAGCTTCCCCGGTGCTCACTCTGAACATCCAACCCATTACTAGGCAGTAGGTTGCCACTGTGCTCACTTTGAAAAACCTACCCATTACTAGGCAGTAGTTTCCCCCCGTGCTCACTCTGAACATCCTACCCATTACTAGGCAATAGGTTCCCCGTGCTCACTCTGAACAACCTACCCATTACTAGCAGTAGGTTCCCACTGTGCTCACTCTGAACAACCTACCCATTACTAGGCAGTAGGTTCCCCCTGTGCTCACTCTGAACAACCTACCCATTACTAGGCAGTAGGTTCCCACTGTGCTCACTCTGAACAACCTACCCATTACTAGGCAGTAGGTTACCACCGTGCTCACTCTGAACATCCTACCCCTTACTAGGCAGTAAGTTACCCTGTGCTCACTCTGAACATCCTACCCATTACTAAGCAGTAGGTTACCCCCATGCTCACTCTGTACAGCCTACCAATTACTAGGCAGTAGGTTCCCCCTGTGCTCACTCTGAACATCCTACCCATTACTAGGCAGTAGGTTGCCCCGCGCTCACTCTGGACATCCAACCCATTACTAGGCGGGCAGTAGGCTCACTCTGTACATCCTACCAATTACTAGGCAGTAGGTTCCCCCTGTGCTCACTCTGAACATCCTACCAATTACTAGGCAGTAGGTTGCCCTGCGTTCACTATGGACATCCTACCCATTACTAGGCATTTGGTTGCCCCGTGCTCACTCTGAACATCCTACCCATTACTAGGCAATAGGTTCCCCATGCTCACTCTGAACAACCTACCCATTACTAGGCAGTAGGTTCCCCCGTTCTCACTCTGAACAACCTACCAATTACAAGGCAGTAGGTTACCACCGTGCTCACTCTGAACATCCTACCAGTTACTAGGCAGTAGGTTCCCCCTGGGCTCACTCTGAACAACCTACCCATTACTAGGCAGTAGGTTCCCACTGTGCTCACTCTGAACAACCTACCCATTACTAGGCAGTAGGTTACCACCGTGCTCACTCTGAACATCCTACCCATTACTAGGCAGTAAGTTACCCCGTGCTCACTCTGAACATCCTACCCATTACTAAGCAGTAGGTTACCCCCATGCTCACTCTGTACATCCTACCCATTACTAGGCAGTAGGTTGCCCCGCGCTCACTCTGGACATCCAACCCATTACTAGGCAGGCAGTAGGCTACCCCCATGCTCACTCTGTACATCCTACCAATTCCTAGGCAGTAGGTTCCCCCTGTGCTCACTCTGAACATAGTTAACAAAGGTAAGTTGGAGAATATATCCTATTCATTTTCCGTGTTTCTTACTAATGTGAGAATTAAAAGTGAATTCAAAGTAAATTGGAAATTTAAGGTCCGATTAGCCGAACTGAGATCTTTAACAGAGTTATTTACCAAACTGAGAATTCAAAGTGACGCTGTTATGCTCCCACTTCATCTACTTTGGCCTTAAATTTTGATTTCACCTTGAGTTCACACGTTACTGATTAACCTTGCTAAAGGTGTCTGGTCAGCTTTTTGTGAACCCCTTAATTAGACATATATATCCTCATTGAATAATCCCTTCGGTCAATATTTACCATGTGAATCAAATATTGTGTGATGTTAATATTTTAATATTAATCAATAAGGGCATTATAATTCCAGCATTCTTTGGTGAATTAAATAAAATGAGAAATGTGAAGACTTGACACGAGAATTGGAACGTTCTGGGTAAAATGCTGGAACTGAACCAATCGCCATATCTTAATCCTATTTGTTAAATTAATCTACACTCACGCAGAGATTAATTCATTCTGAATCAATCTTTCAATCAGTAATTCAGGTGAAATTTAAGATTTAAAGGTCCTTATGCAGCCTTCTCCGTATGTGTAAATAAAACAAGGAGCAAGTCCACGTCTGCTAAATGTATCCGAATAATGCAAAATCAAATGTAGGAATACATGTATCTAACCTCAAGTTAACCCTGCGTTTCTCATAAATTTGGAGACGGTTTCTGAGATTGTCACTCTAATTCTTTTTGTACGTCAAATGGCAAAAAACAGAAAAATGCAACATCTGGCTGTAAAAGCAAGCAGCAATGAAAGAGTTAATGTTAAAATCAATACCTAAACACATAAATAGGTAAATACATAAAGCAAGGAGAGGTCACCTCGATTCCCATTTGGAGGGTCAGCAGGTTGGATTTTCATTTTCAGATCAAGATGACTGAAATTTCAGCAAATTTCGGTGACTTTTCCAATAATGTTCTTGGTGGTGCTCACTAAACCGATGGGCAACTGTGGAGAATCGACAAGAGAATAATCAAAACTAAAATAGCCAAATCTGGGAAAAATGCACAATTCTCTACAATGCCCGTTTTAATGAATAAATCAAACTACCGACTAATTTTAATATTTTTCGCTAAGGTTTTCAAATGATTTAATATGTTAGACTAGACCTTTAAAATTATTATTTTTTAAATATTAAAATATAAAACAATCAACTATCAAAATATTAAAATATTTTTCCAAATATTAAATCGATTGAAAAGCTTATTCAAAAACAGTAACTCGAGGCCGATGTTAGTAACGGAATTACCGACACGTTTTACTATTAGTTTACGCCTTTCATGACACACGCGTTCTAAACTGTTAGAAACTCATATTTCTCTTGTCATGCCCAATATATACATTTATAAAACAGAAGAAAATGTGTGTTGGGAGGTTAAATCACAATCTTGTGATTGTGTTTGTGATAAACGCTATACTAAATATTTACAAGTTATCAAGTTGATATAATAAAGTGCACTGTTAAGCTTACTCATTGCACTTTTATTAAACAAAACACTTTATTATATAAATGAAAGGCACAGTGCACCTTTTTTATGTCATTTGGTTTTAAGTGTATTTTTTGGCTATTGCAGTTATTAGATGCTGCATATTAGAAATAGTTTTTTTTTGTGTGTTGTTATATTTTTAGCACCTTTTTTCACTTGTTTTTTGGTATTACCATATATATTTATATATTAAAATATTCCCAATAATAATAATAATAATAATAATAATAATAATAATAATAATATAAAGTAGAATTAAAATTAGGAACTGAGGATTAATGATGTAATGATTTAAGTAGCATGAGAACATTCTATTGCTGTCTCATTAAAGATTATTTTATGTTAACCATTATTTATTTATTTTTTATTTAAAATATTGAATGAAACGTATCAAAGTGTCCAGTTCTGGTGAAATGTTCTACATGTGCATCTTTCACCAATAATATAAACCAGCTGATTCTATAGGGTTTCCATGGTGACTGATCCACTTTTAGAACTCTTTAGCACTGTTCAGAACATTTTAGTAAATCGCCCACATTGTCTTTTATTCTGCTTCTAAGAACATTGTCTCCATTTCTATATATATTAACTTACAGCGACTATTAAGATCCAATCAGAACAATCACGGGTTCAGCATTCTCCAATAATTAAAATCTTGGCAAAAACAATCCCAGCAATCCCAAATTTCTCTTTCGTTATCCTGATTTGTATCCTCCGAATGTCTGTTCTTACCTCTTTACCACGAACACTGAACTTTTACGAAGTTCACTTGACTTGCTAGTTTAATGCGTCGTAATGGGAAAGCGAGAAACTTAAATCCTTAGCGAGTGGTGAAAAATGATTTTAGGCCGAATGTGTCTGAGTCGTTCAAAACCTGATGTATATTACGAGCTCTGAGTACATGGAACATTCTTCTCTTGCGGTAAATAGATAATCATCACTGATGTGCAGTGTTTCTCATACTATACTCAAAACCATATATATATATATTACACAAAACGCACACACAAGCAGTTTTTCTTTTAGGCATCTTACCCGACATTCTAAAAATAAAAACCTTTTAATTGTAGCTTTCTGTGATAAACAGAAAACTTTGTTTTACCCCCACTATTTCTGTCTTAAACTGCCCTTAAATATTTGGGATACATTTTTTTTTTACTTTTTATGACAGCTGATATTTGTGTGGCTTTCTTTTATGTATTAAGGCCCTCTCCTCCCAAATTATATTTTCTTCACATCGTGGAACCTCTCCTTTACTTGAATACTTCTTGGTGGTTAATGGAAGTGGACAACAGTATAAACTCTGGTGATTTAATGATGAATACGTATTCTGTGCCACTCGGCAGCCAGAACTCTCCTATCTGTTTTTTTTTTTTTTTTTCTTGTGCTCCCGGCAGTCAATGGGGACCAGTATACGCCATTATAATATGGAGGCAGCAAATTAGCAGAAAAGGCAGAGGCTTGTGCCACCAGTGCCATATTTCTCCTGTTTCTCTCACAATATCACAATGGGTATCAGCAGGCAGAATTGCCCAAATTGTAGAACTCTCTAACTACATAGAGTGTAAGGGCCTTATCAAACCAAAGTCATGATTTCCACAGTGTTGGATAAAATCACCTTACTTGCTCTGATGGTCGACGTTCTTTGCTTAAAGGGCACTGCAGGCACTATAACTATTCCATCTCATTCCCTGTCACAGTCCTTCCATTCAGTTTTAAATAATTTTCGAGTAGTTTAACACCGAATGAGGGTCACTGACTTCACATAGCTCTGCCCCCAATGTTGGTATGGCTTCTAGCCATACCAATTTGTACCAACAATGGCACTGTGATAGGCTAAAAGTGGTCAGCTGACACACTCAGCCAATCAAAGCCACCCATTGCAGCACGAAAGGGATGGGACTACTGGGTACTTTTGTTTAGGATTAAAACATTAAATAAGAATTAACACTGAAAAGGAAGGAGGGCGCCAGAAGAACCCAGACCCCATAACTCTTTCAATAAGATTAAGCAGTTAAAGTGCCTACAAGCTCCCTTTATAGCAGATTTGTTACTTTCCAGATATGTTCTTTATAACATACTGATTTCACTGAAATTCCAAAGCAATCCAAAGATACCGTAAGACGAAGTGGGATGACCTTGTGTTATGGACAAGCCTCAGTTTGACAAAAGGTGGAGCTCCGCTGTCCATCCAATCCCAGCAGCCGTCACAAGTTGATTTAGTGGTAGAATTCAGGCATGGTGTGGGATCCTCGATGAACCTCAGCTCCTCTGGAAACTGAAGCGCCAGGACAGAAGAGGATCTGCAGGATGAAGATAGCCCCCCCCACCCCCTGTCAGGATCGGGACAGGGATCCAACACGCAGAGTACAAACAGTAGCCAGATACGTATACCGGACCTTAGAATGGCCGGACTAACGTAAGTAGTACAGTATAGAATGGTCAAAGACAAGCCGAGGTCGAGGGTAACAGAAGACAGGTAAGCGAGAGACAAGCCGAATCAAGGGTAACAGAGATAAGCAGAGTAAGGTAAACAAGCCGGGTCAAAACCAAAAGGGATAATAGAACACACAAGCACTGAGTGACTAGAACAAGCTAGAACCACGACAGGGCAATGAGCTAATGAAAGAAGCTCTGTTAAATACCCTGTTCAGAGCAGTAACCACGCCTCCAAGGCGTCCTGATTGGTCCTGCAGCCATTGACTGACAGGTTGTTCCGGGGGAGTGTCCTGATGACTACTTCCTGCCTAGATGCTGTAAAAGGCAGTCACTCCCTCGCGGCCGGCCTAGCATGACCGGATAGACCGCGGGGAAGGGAGCCATCAGACCGTCTGGATGGAGGAACAGCTAAGTCTCTACCTCTTTCCGAGGTAGAGACCACAGGTACCCTGACAGTACCCCCCCTCTCAGATACGCCCACCGGGCGGAATGAACCGGGACGAGATGGGAAGCGAGAGTGATACGCCCTGCGGAGACGGGGAGCATGAACATCCTCCTGAGGTACCCAACTCCTCTCCTCAGGACCATATCCCTTCCAATCAACCAGATATTGTACTCTCCCCCGGGAGATTCGAGAATCAATAATAGAGTTAACCTCATACTCCTCCTGACCCTCCACCTGAACGGGGCGAGGAGGGGCTATTGTGGAAGAAAATCTGTTACATATGAGTGGTTTCAGCAATGAAACGTGAAACGAGTTCGGGATGCGTAAGGTATTAGGAAGAGCTAAACGATACGCAACTGGATTGATACGGGTCAGCACCCTGTAGGGTCCAATATAACGAGGAGCGAACTTCATGGAGGGCACTTTTAAACGGATGTTCCTCGTGCTCAGCCATACCCTATCACCTGGAACAAAGACCGGAGCCGCCCTTCTACGTTTATCAGCGTGTTTCTTGACCAACATAGAGTTGTGCACAAGGATTTGTCGAGTTTGATCCCACAACTTCCTCAAATTGGCAACATGAACATCAACCGACGGCACCCCCTGGGAAGGGGAATCCGAAGGAAGAATAGACGGATGAAAACCATAATTCATGAAGAAGGGGCTTGAATGAGTAGAATCGCAAACGAGATTGTTGTGTGCAAACTCCGCCCAAGGAATAGAAACATAGAATGTGACGGCAGATAAGAACCATTCGGCCCATCTAGTCTGCCCAGTTTTCTAAATACTTTCATTAGTCCCTGGCCTTATCTTATAGTTAGGATAGCCTTATGCCTATCCCACGCATGCTTAAACTCCTTTACTGTGTTAACCTCTACCACTTCAGCTGGAAGGCTATTCCATGCATCCACTACCCTCTCAGTAAAGTAATACTTCCTGGTATTATTTTTAAACCTTTGTCCCTCTAATTTAAGACTATGTCCTCTTGTTGTGGTAGTTTTTCTTCTTTTAAATATAGTCTCCTCCTTTACTGTGTTGATTCCCTTTATGTATTTAAATGTTTCTATCATATCCCCCCTGTCTCGTCTTTCCTCCAAGCTATACATGTTAAGATCCTTCAACCTTTCCTGGTAAGTTTTATCCTGCAATCCATGAACCAGTTTAGTAGCCCTTCTTTGAACTCTCTCTAAGGTATCAATATCCTTCTGAAGATAGGGTCTCCAGTACTGTGTACAGTACTCCAAGTGAGGTCTCACCAGTGTTCTGTACAATGGCATGAGCACTTCCCTCTTTCTACTGCTAATACCTCTCCCTATACAACCAAGCATTCTGCTAGCATTTCCTGCTGCTCTATTACATTGTCTGCCTACCTTTAAGTCATCAGAAATAATCACCCCTAAATCCCTTTCCTCAGATGTTGAGGTTAGGACTCTATCAAATATTTTGTACTCTACCCTTGGGTTTTTACGTCCAAGATGCATTATCTTGCACTTATCCACATTAAATGTCAGTTGCCACAACTCTGACCATTTTTCTAGTTTACCTAAATCATTTTCAAACCGACCCAATCATCCTGGTGTTCAGAAACAAAGCATCGTAAATATTGTTCGATTTTCTGGTTGGTACGTTCAGCAGCTCCGTTAGACTGAGGATGATAGGCAGAAGAAAAGTTTAATTTAATACCAAGTTGAGAGCAGAAGGACCTCCAAAAGCGGGAAACAAATTGGGAGCCTCTGTCCGATACAATTTGAGAGGGTATCCCATATAGGCGAAAAATCTCCTTAGCGAATATCTCTGCCAATTCGGGAGAAGACGGGAGTTTAGGCAGGGGAATGAAGTGTGCCATCTTAGTAAACCTGTCAACCACGGTGAGGATAACAGTCTGTCTTTTAGAGATAGGTAGATCGACAATAAAGTCCATGGCCAAACAGGACCATGGTTTTTCTGGAACCTCCAAGGGGTGCAGGAATCCACATGGAAGCGTATGGGGTTGTTTGGTTTTAGTACAAACTTCACATGCAGCGATGAACTCCTCAATATCCCTCCGTAAAGCAGGCCACCAGAAGTCCTTAGAGATCAACGCGTAAGTTTTGCGAATACCAGGATGTCCCGCCATCTTGCTATTATGTAAACACTGTAAAAGTTCCAGTTGAAGAGCAGGAGGAACGAAATGACGGCCCGCAGGAGTCTGTTTAGGTGCTAGATGTTGCAACTTAATGATCTCGGCCAGTAATGGAGAATGAATCCTGAGATTCGTATTAGCAATGATATTGCATTTCGGAACTATAGAAGAAAGAACTAGTTCAGGTACAGTAGAAGGTTCATATTGGCGAGATAATGCATCGGCTTTAGAGTTTTTAGAACCAGGTCTGTAAGTCAGTACATAATTGAAGTGAGTCAGGAATAAGGACCAACGAGCTTGTCTAGAGGATAAGCGCTTAGCCTCCCCAATATAGGACAAGTTTTTGTGGTCCGTCAAAATTGTAATAGGGTGTAGGGTCCCCTCCAACAAATGTCTCCACTCCTTTAAGGCTTTAATGACTGCTAAAAGTTCCCTTTCCCCGATGTCATATCTGCTCTCAGGCCCAGAAAATTTCTTAGAGAAAAAACCACAAGGGTGTAACGGTTTATCCACCCCTAACCTTTGAGACAGAACAGCCCCAACTGCTGTCTCAGAGGCATCGACCTCGAGCAAGAAAGGCAGAGTCGTATCAGAATGGACTAGAATGGGAGCCGAGGCAAAAAGTTCCTTGAGAGTCTTGAAAGCACCAAGAGCTTCCTTAGACCAGAACTTAGTATTAGCCCCTTGTTTGGTCATATTGGTAATAGGCGCAATGATAGAGGAGTATCCTTTAATGAAGCGCCTATAGTAGTTGGAAAAACCAATAAACCTTTGGATAGCCTTGAGTCCTTTGGGCAAGGGCCAGTCTAAAATAGATTGGAGTTTTACAGGATCCATTTTAAAACCCTCCCCAGAAATCACGTATCCAAGAAAGTCTACCTGAGACTGATCAAAACTGCACTTTTCCAATTTGCAATATAGACCATGTTGCAGCAGCTTGTGTAATACCTTTCTGACCTGTCTATGGTGAGTCTCAATCTCCTTAGAGTGTATTAGTATGTCGTCCAGGTAAACAATAACACAATCATGCAGAAACTCCCTAAGTACCTCATTAATCAAATCTTGAAATACTGCAGGAGCATTGCATAGTCCAAATAACATCACAGTGTATTCGTAATGGCCATACCGGGTATTGAATGCCGTCATCCACTCGTGACCTTGCTGGATTCTCACCAAATTGTAAGCCCCTCTGAGATCTAACTTGGTGAAGATTTTGGAGCCCTTAAGACGATCAAATAACTCGGTAATCAGTGGGATAGGATAGGCATTTCTGACAGTTATTTTATTCAAGCCTCGGTAATCGATACAAGGTCTCAGCGTGCCATCCTTCTTCTTAATGAAAAAGAACCCAGCCCCGGCCGGAGAAGAAGACCTCCTGATGAATCCCTTTTCTAAATTCTCCCGAATATACTCCTCTAGAACCGAGTTTTCCTGAACAGACAAAGGATATACATGGCCCCTCGGAGGCATAGTGCCGGGTAGCAGCTTAATCTTACAGTCAAATGACCTGTGTGGAGGCAAAGAATCGGCATTCTTCTTGTCAAACACTGCCCTTAAGTCTAGGTAAAGGTCTGGTATTTGTCTTTCTGTGGACTGAGTAGGATTCTCCGGTATGTTAATATTAGCTAATGGA
Source organism: Pelobates fuscus (assembly GCF_036172605.1). NCBI lineage: Eukaryota > Metazoa > Chordata > Amphibia > Anura > Pelobatidae > Pelobates > Pelobates fuscus. Next base: position 306,282,834 of record NC_086322.1, read on the forward strand.
GAAACCTTGCACAAACACCGATCCTGGCAGCCCTGGCCCCACGAGAGTATCTCTCCTAACTCCCAATCGATAATAGGGTTATGTTTTTTCAACCATGGGTACCCCAGAACTATGGGAACGGAAGGAGACGAAATGAGCAGAAGAGATAAATTCTCCACGTGTAGGATACCAACATTTAAATCAATGGGTACGGTCTCACGAAAGATAACAGGGTCTAGTAGTGGTCTACCATCTATGGCCTCAACGGCCAAAGGTGTCTCCCTTAGCTGGGATGGAAAATTGTTCTTACTAGCAAAGGCTTGGTCGATAAAATTCTCAGCAGCACCGGAATCTATCAATGCCATAGCCCTTACTACTTCCTTCCCCCAAGTTAAGGAAACTGGTAGCAGAAGCCTGTGATCCTTATAATTAGGAGTAGAGGACAAAATAGAAACACCCAAGGCCTGTCCTCTAGAGGGACTTAGGTGCGAGCGTTTCCCGGGCGGTTAGAACAGTTCGAGAGTAAATGACCCTTGGCTCCACAATACATACACAAACCCTCTCTTCTCCTGTGCTGTCTTTCCTCCTCAGAGAGGCGGGTATACCCTATCTGCATAGGTTCAGTAAGCAAAGATATCGTGGAGTCAGGACTTGGAAAAGCAGGAGCTAACCTAAAAGAAGGTCTCTGGTTCCTCTCTCGAGTGTTCTGTCTCTCTCTTAGACGTTCATCTATACGAGAGATGAACGAAATTAAATCCTCTAAATTCTCAGGGAGTTCTCTGGTAGCAACCTCATCAAGGATTACATCAGATAGGCCATTCAAAAATACATCCCTATACGCCTGCTCATTCCACTTGATTTCTGCCGCCAGAGACCTGAACTCTAGTGCATAATCCACCAGTGTTCGGTTCTCCTGTCTCAGGCGCAACAGTAATCTGGCTGCATTAACCTTTCTACCTGGAGGGTCAAATGTTCTTCTAAAAGCAGCTACAAATGCGTTATAGTTATAAACTAATGGGTTATCGTTCTCCCATAGTGGGTTGGCCCATCTCAGAGCTTTCTCAATGAGTAGGGTGATAATAAATCCTACTTTTGCCCTATCTGTAGGATAAGAGCGAGGTTGCAATTCAAAGTGGATACTAATTTGGTTTAAAAAACCACGACACTTCTCAGGAGCCCCACCATAGCGTACTGGGGGGGTAATGCGAGAAGAAGCACCCACTGTGGTTACCTCTAGACCTGAACAGACAGGAGAAACAGGGGTATTACGTATCTCCTCTGGTGGGTTATTGGCACAAGCTAATAGAGCCTGTAGCGCAAGCGCCATCTGATCCATTCTGTGATCCATGGCTTCAAACCTAGGATCAGGAGCAGCCAGCTGACTGTTTGTACTTGCAGGATCCATTGGCCCTGTCGTAATGTCAGGATCGGGACAGGGATCCAACACGCAGAGTACAAACAGTAGCCAGATACGTATACCGGACCTTAGAATGGCCGGACTAACGTAAGTAGTACAGTATAGAATGGTCAAAGACAAGCCGAGGTCGAGGGTAACAGAAGACAGGTAAGCGAGAGACAAGCCGAATCAAGGGTAACAGAGATAAGCAGAGTAAGGTAAACAAGCCGGGTCAAAACCAAAAGGGATAATAGAATACACAAGCACTGAGTGACTAGAACAAGCTAGAACCACGACAGGGCAATGAGCTAATGAAAGAAGCTCTGTTAAATACCCTGTTCAGAGCAGTAACCACGCCTCCAAGGCGTCCTGATTGGTCCTGCAGCCATTGACTGACAGGTTGTTCCGGGGGAGTGTCCTGATGACTACTTCCTGCCTAGATGCTGTAAAAGGCAGTCACTCCCTCGCGGCCGGCCTAGCATGACCGGATAGACCGCGGGGAAGGGAGCCATCAGACCGTCTGGATGGAGGAACAGCTAAGCCTCTACCTCTTTCCGAGGTAGAGACCACAGGTACCCTGACACCCCCTCCCAAGGGACAGCTTGAGGTAAGTAACACACGCCATCTCCTGCACCCGGTGGAAAAAAGACCCACATTAGATCTGACCCCTGACATTGAGAGATCAGTTTAAGCAGCATCATTGGAGGTAATATTATATGGGTACAATATGTATATTAATAAGGTCAGGTGGCACTTTACTAATCTACTTGATATGTTTTCATGGAATTTTATAGAATACAAGTCCTCTAAATTAATTTAATTTAATTTAATTATGTTTTGTAAGCAGTAGTGTAGTATTGACAAAATATTTTATATTCAATTTCTCAATAAATTATACATTACACACATCATGCACACCGTGATATGCAACAATGCAGCCAATGCTGTGATCAGTGGGATCTACCACCGTCCCCAAAAACAGCTGCCCTACTGCATACGGAAGACTGTCTGTTACCAAACTCTTACTTCAGCTGAACCCAGAAGGTATGATGGTTATGGTAGAGAAAGACCAACTCCCACAAGCAACTCACAAACAGCCACGGCGAACATGAATGAAAAATGTGTTTCACCGATGTGGCTTTCTCAAAATGGGATAAATACCTTTAAGTTTTTATACCATTTTGATAAAGCCACATCGGCGAAACACGTTTTTGGATGTTTTATATTTACTTTTACTGCTCAATAAAGAAATTCTTTTGGACAAATAGACCTGTTTTGTGCCAATTTCCTTTAAATTTTATTTTCCATTTTAAAATATATTTGATAATATATTTCCTTTGCTAAATGGCTTTTTACTACTAATCAAAAGAAATCCGTGGCAGGCAGCGGCGTACATACCGTGGTCACAGGGGTCGCAGCTGCGACCGGGCCCGGCACTCCCGGGGGCCCGGCCGGCCTGCGGACCCCTGCGACCAGGTACCAGGCCAGCTGCCACATTTTGCTGCCCCGGCCTGCGTGGAAAACTGTCAGGGCCACCCGATGGATAGGGATTGTGAGGGGGCTCGGTCTGCGCTGGATGCTTTAAGAGCGCGAACGGCCCCCTGTGATGACATCAGAGCTGGGAGGAAGTGATTCCCCGGTCACTCCTCCCAGCATACTGAGAGCCCGCGCGGAAGGAAGCAGGAGGAGGAGGGAGTCAGAGTGGGAACTCTCACTTCCATCAGGCTGAGCCGCCACTGGACCCCAGGGAAAGTAACAAGGTAGGAAACATTTTGTGTATGTGTGTGTGTTTCTCTGTATGTATGTGTGTGTGTGTGTGTCTCTGTATGTGTCTGTGTCTCTGTATGTATGTGTGTGTGTGTGTGTGTTTGTGTGTGTCTATGAATATATATGTGTGTATGTATCTCTGTATGTATGTGTGTCTGTGTCTCTGTATGTGTGTGTGTCTGTGTGTGTGTGTGTGTCTCTGTATGTGTGTGTGTCTGTGTCTCTGTATGTGTGTGTCTCTGTATGTGTGTGTGTCTTTGTCTCTGTATGTATTTGTGTCTGTGTCTCTGTATGTGTGTGTGTCTGTGTCTCTGTATGTGTGTGTGTGTGTGTGTGTGTCTGTATGTGTGTGTGTATCTGTGTCTGTGTCTCTGTATGTGTGTGTGTGTGTGTCTATGTATGCAGTGGCGTACACACAATCCATGGGGCCTCGTATGTGTGTGTGTCTATGTATGTGTGTGTGTCTCTGTGTGTGTCTGTGTCTCTGTATGTGTGTGTGTGCCTGTGTCTCTGTATGTATGTGTCTGTGTGTATATATGTGTGTGTGTCTGTATGTATGTGTCTGTCGAGGGATGTATGTGTATGTGTGTGTCTGTGTGTGTGTCTGGGGGGATGGGTGGGGGACGGATCGGGGGAGAGAGGGGAGCACGGATCGGGGGAGAGAGTGGATGGGGGCCCATGGATCAGTTTCGCACCAGGGCCCCATGGATTGTGTGTACGCCACTGGAGGTAGGTATTATACCACCAGAGTTGATACCATCCTACGATGTTACTCCAAGTAAATCCGAGGTGGGGATCATACCACCAATGCTATATCAATAGAGCAGTGTTTCTGCTCTACACTTGTGAGTATTACTCTTATCACTCTTTTATACTCTATTTTATCACAATTGAGAGCACTATAGTTGCCTTTTATCTTCCCTTTGGAGCTTTGGATTACCATTTCTGCCTCTTCTCTGTTTCATATCTACGAACTAACACCCTGAGACGTATCCAGTCCCATTAAAGAGAATACGTCTTATCAAGTTTCCCTGATTATCTACTGCTACTCTAGCGAAACCTCCTACCCTTTCCAAGACTGTTTTTTTGTATTGGCGCAGCCCTACTCAATATTGTTTGTGTTGTATAAGCATCCATGTTAAACCTAAACTGAAGTGGTGCTTCGTTAATGTGACTCCAAGGATTAGTGATGTGCGGGTTATGGTTCGGGAATGGTTCGGATAAGTAATGCTGAAGGGTTTATATCGTGATGTAGGTTTAGGATGAGGGTATGGTTTGGGGTTTATTAAAAGGGAAGCTAAGGATTAGGGTAGGACTGGGTAAATGGTTGATTCTACGATGTTGTAGAATTTTAGTTACCATGATGCCAGTCTTTGAAAGTTAAAATTCTAAAACATTTGTCAGTCTACTGTTTGCCCATCCCTGGGTTAGGGAAGTACCTTCATATACTTTAAAATGCTGCTCCGAAATGACTGCGTTACGACCGTAACATCTTTAACCCCTTAAGGACACATGACGTGAGTTTGGTCCTTAAGGGGTTAAGGTAACATCCGTGACGCTAGTCCTCCATGAAACTAACCTCCAATAAATCAAGTTCTATCAGGGCTTGTAACTAAAATGAGAATTCAAAGCAAATTTCTAATTTAAGTCAGATTAGCTAAACTGTAAAATTCAACTTTGCTATCAGTTCAGCTAATATGACATTCAATTTAAAATTTACTTTGAAATCACTTTGAATTCTTACTTTAGTTAATAAACCTGTGCATCTTCCTGTAAGCAGTGTCCTGATATGAAGTGACAGCATGGGGACACAGTTTATCTTGATCACCGTGACGTTACAGCCCATGGAACCACAGTGTAGCCTGCGCTGTATCAATGTACATCGCTAAAAATGGCCCTTTAAATGGGACTTTTTTTCAATTCAATTTTGATAATTTTACATTGAGTCGCACATCGTTAAACCTTCATGAACTTGTTTACTATAAAGATATTCCACTACTCATTTACCCTCTCTCACCACCCGAATTTTATAGAAAGAGGTTTCTCATGTACATTTGCAGTATGAATAAAAAGATAAGACATATAAAATATATTTTAGTATAATCCCCCGTACACGGAGCAGTAGAGATAGTTATTTTTTTACCATTTATTGGCCAGCCCAGCATACATTCTATTTGCCATTCTTTTAGGGTTTATCTAAGTTAATACAGGTCTTTATTTGCTTTTTAACTTATTCTGTCCTTAAGTTTCAACTGCAATGTATATTTTAAATGTGACGAAAACCACTTCAATTTCTTTACACAGAATAATTCACTGTTACCAAATGTTCTCTACCAGCCTCGACAGAATTCATTTGATTATAACTAACAGAAGTCTAAAGAATACAAATGAGTTTGCTGTGTAATATGGCACAGACTATAAATGGATAATAGCCTGTATTGTGTGACGCTGGTATAATCTTACTCGGAGACACTATATACTAGACTGATTAGAAATTCTAATTTATGGGAAATGGGTGCATTCTAGTCATATGTAGATATAATCCGTCCACAAAAGGGGCTGTGAGGGGGGAATATGTTAATATATTTTTTTAAATCATATTCAGCGAAGTTGGTGTTGCAGAAAAAAATATATATGCGATTCATTTAAAGACAAATGGATTGTAGTGGCTTTATCGGTCAATCTAGATGTTCTGAAATTTGACAACAGTTCGAGAAGGCACGCATTTCTCGTTGAGAGCTAGTGTTTTGTCATTTACATGTTAAAAAAGACAAGTTGTTGTGATATTAGCATTTTAATAGTTTTCTGCAGAAAAAGGGGACATCTTTAAATACCTTCCACTGTATTCCACCCAATACTGTAGCTCTAAACATCTTTTTTTTTTTCTTTTTTTTATCTATTTCCTGTCTGTGGCCTTTTGTTTTTTTGAGGGTGTAAAAAAAAGCAGGTATAGAGCTGTGAACAGCCTCCACTTGTTAAGTTAATTAGGTCAAACTGAAAAGATATCTATCAAATGTATAATCTCAGGGGTCTGGTTATTTTTGAGTGGATATATAAATGCACGTTTTGGTCGACAAACTAACCCCAAACAAACAAAAGATTAAGCAACCCTGTCTCCACGCACATATGTACACATAGAAAATATAACATAACATTTTTATCTGCAACTTAAAAAAACATTTTTATGTTTTGACTATTTATAGAATATGAACATCAGTTAGGTATTAGGAAGAGTTACATCTCTTAAAATGACAAGAACACATTAGTATTTGAATACATTTCTGTACAAAACGTGATAAATAGCTAGGGATTGCCTGCTTTTCAGCTTAATGGACAGACAGCGGACACACAGCTGTTCTTTTAAATATTGGAGAAAGAAACAGAAAACAGCGAGTGGACTCCCATGTGCGACATATAATGTGTTGCCGTGTATGTGGGAGTGTGACAGAGGGCTGTTACGGCTGTAAAGTGTTTATCTCGGGCTGTAAGTTTGTAAGTTAGTATTTTGTCTGCTTGGATCTGTAACACGTCTGCGCGCAGATATCCTGCATCTCACACTACACACGACTGCCGCTCCGGACACAAATCCACTAAAACCACGGACACAGACTCCCCCACCCACCCTCAAAAAAATGTTGGGAGATATATCTAGCTTATTTTGTTGTAGGCAGCTCAGATACCAGGCAGCTTACTGTCAATTCTGGGCATGTTTTACGTCTGTTGTCGGCACGCACCCCATGTTGTTCTCATGCAGGCAGTGCGTCTACGATGGGGAAGATAGTTTTCCCCTCCCTCCCATCCTGTAGGTACTTTCTCCCTCCCACATGTGGACACTCCTTCCCACCTCCCACTCTTTTTTTATTTATTTTTTTCAATAAAAAAATCCCACCTTCCTCACAAAATCCTTCCCATTGCTCACGGGCGCTTTGAGCCAGTGAAAAGGTCCAGCCTGTGATTTAACTGCACAAGGCCCCCTGTGACTCAGATGGAGAAGAGAGATCAGCGTTGGGAGCTTTAATTACTTTAATTTTTTTAATTTTCATCTGGAGGGACAGGTGCCCTTGCAAGCCTAAAGAAACACATTGTAGAAAGGGGTTAGAGTAAACCGTGTTACTCCAAGCACTATGATGATTTAAGTGATATGGAGCGGTGATGGTGCCTGGGGTTTAAATGTGCAGAACGCATGGTGCTGGAGGTGTAACCATTTAGGTGTCATTAGCCAACCTGGAACTAGGGTTCCAATCTGGCACATTCACAGCATACCGGTGACAGAAAGCTAATGGCAGCAAGGAACCCCCCTGTATGCCACCCATGTCCTCCCCTTAGTCCCTACGCCCCTTACATTAGTCCCACTGTAGCAGGGGGGGAGTGACATCAGCTTAGGAGGATCAGGCTGAGGGGGAAACTTGGCCTCTACATTAATCAGAGTAGGCCAGCACAGCAAGGATTATTCGAATCAAACCAGCGTTTTCTTAAAACAGTGGTTCTTGGTTGGACTAACCCTTTTAGGTAATAGCTATCTGAAGGTAAACTTGTCACCTGCCCATATTTACATGAGAGGTTCAATTGAAAACAGGGAATTTTTTGGATTGGTCCCTAAACTGTAAGAAGGGGCGAATTAAAAATCAGTTTGTAGACCAGAATAGCTCAATTAGGAAAAAAAAAGCTGAATTTGTGATTGTTGTTTAACTTAGATAGTTAGACATTTATTTGTCAAGTAATTTTTTTATCTAATGTCAAGTTACTGTTTAGTAAGTAGACACCACGCACATTCAAGTAGCCCCCTCATCGGTTTCTGGTGTATTCGAGAAGTTTGATAGCTGAAGACTGATGTTGTCTCTTGTTCAAAACATGGGAAACCTTCTTCAATTCCATGTTTTTTTTAATAATTTTTTCCCCTAAAATTTGCCGCTCTCTTCTAATTATTTGCAGTTTTAACTTTGCCATAAGAATCATCAAATTGTGCAGATAAACGTGTGTGTTTTGCCATCAGAAGATGACGTAAAGGCCAAACATTTCTGTGATATTATTTTCCCCGTAAGGAAGTGAGTCATCGTAAGGTCTATTAATCATCACAGCATCTCATCGTCCTTATATAAGATTTTATACGTATACTGGAATCTTGTGTTTACAACATGGATTTATGAATCTGGATTATGACGCAGTATTAGTCACTTTTGAAATTGCTAAAAGTTCTTTGATCCTAGTGATCAATAGAGCGATAAACTAGACCTCGGTAATGTCTGAGCCGTATTAAACTGCAATCTATTTAGAGAATGACTCATTGTAATGTCTACCAAATATTGCTCACAATGGACTGTGCTTTCTAATAAAGGCCTCAATTGAATATTTTTGGATAAACTTAAAAAAAATAAAAAAATTTAAAAATATTAAGAAACTATATGTGTATGTAAAAATAAATGTAGATATTTTCCAAAATATTAAATCATTGTAAAAGTTTATCTAACAATATTAAATCATTTGTGAAACTTGTGTAAGCACACCTGAGCTCATTTAGAGTAAATGTATACCACAAAAATAAATGGAGGCTTTCCAACTGCAGTCTCTCTTTGAGAAATGAATGTTTTGTGGTAAAAAGTATTGCAGTGCAGTCTATCTATCTTAATCCATGTGTAGGTCCAGCTAACTAACCATTTGCTGATTACTTTTCCAGATAACTGTTAATCCACTCTGCCGTTGGGAGGTGTATGAATAAGGCTGCCCGAATGTTGAATTAACAAAGCTTTTAGACGCACTTTCTACAGGATTCTGGCAATTTTCTCTGAAAGAACGAGAATTCTAAATATGCACAAGAAGCACTTTACTTTTACATGGACTGTAGGTAGTGATGATGCTGTAACTTCTGGGGCGAGTCAGTGGAATGATTAGGAAGAAAAAAAGAGAGTGCATTTAAAGACCACAACTCTCCCTCTGTGAAGACCATGCAGGGAGAGATTCTACCCTAACTGCCAGCTCTAAGAAGGCCCACTCTGAGGCAGAGCTCTTGGCCCAGACAGGGGCCACCTTGGTAACCTCATGGGTAACGCAGTTCTGATGTCATCCACTGACAAGGCACACTGCCAATTAAAATTATTTATAGCTCCTACATATTACATCGGTAAAACAAGACAAATAATTAATGCTAACAAAACACTATGACATATGGAAATAAGTAAAACGAACCCTGTCCGAATCTAGCATCATCAGGTGACATGGCCCTGTTACCTCCGCATATTGTGCACATGGGAACCCTCCTGGTTCTGTGCCCTCTAAAGACTTCCACATGATCTTCTGTGACTATTAATTCCTGATAAACTCTTCTGATTTCTGGTTCCCAGATATGGCTTGTGGTACTCAGACCTTGGCTTACCTGTTGGCAGGGATATCTCAGAATGTCCTTGGAGGTATTCCTGTTAAATGTAAGCTTGAAATGAATAATGTAACACATGTCACACTCAGATGTGGCGGTCTATCTGCAAGTAGCTTTGATGTCACCGCAAAGGTCTCCTTTACCCCTTAGTGATTGCTCTTTGCGTGATTATAGCCCATCCACAATCATTAGCTGAGGCTTAATGTCAGCGTCAAATCAGAAAGGTTGCTTGTCACGAATGTCACGAATGTCACGAATGTCACGTTTTCATACCTGGGCTTCCAACAGGGGGCACCAAGAGAACAGTAGGGGTTTCACAATACCTGGCACCAAGGTGTCAGTACCTGGCCAGATAAGTTTATTTGTGGCCAGACACCTTTGGGCTGAATATCAATTCTATACAATAAACTGGGTTCCCGTTACCACATCCCAAAATCAATTCCAACCCCTGAATGCTCTCTCCTGAGTGCCTATTCTAAACAAAAAGCACTCGAATTGGAGGTGTCTTGCCCGAATGGCATGGAAACTAAGTTTCACCGGGCGGGGCTGCAAACATCCTCCAATCCAGTGCAGAGTTCCACAACGCTGAGGGGGAAGTCTTGGTCACCTTTAAAGGTGGTGCTTTTCATCTGTACATGAAGCTCCCTAAAGTTCTTGGTATCGTTCGATGCCTCACCACCTCCTCTATCACCCTTCTAAACTGCGTCCTGTTTGGTAACTCGCCCCAGAAGTTACAGCATCACTACTTACACTCCAGACAAAGTTTTTCTGCATTGCAGCAACTCCCTGATTCAGTTAGGAGTTCCAGAGCGTTTATTGGTTGCTCCTCGTCAGGTGCGCGTCTGCTTCTGTGAGTTCCAGAGAGTTAATGGGTTGCGCCTGGTCAGTGTGCCGGGCTTCTGTGAATTCCAGAGTGGTAATGGGTTGCGCCTGGTCAGTGTGCCGGGCCTCTATGAGTTCCGCCCAGGCCTATGCCATCTCTGGGGCTGCATGAAAAGGGCACTGGTCTGGGAGGTACATGCTGGAGGGACATAACTGGGTGATTATAGTCCTTTCAGAGGGACGTGGTTGTAGGGAGGGTGCACAAGTACTAGGTGACTGGATGGTCTGTCAATATAAAAGTGAGAATTGAAAGGAATTCAAAGTGATTTTCAATTTTAAGACCAATTGTCGAACTAGAAAAATTCTCAAGTCAAGTTTGATTCCAGTTTGAAATTCACTTCGAATCCCCAGAAATGCTCACTTTACTAAACAACCCTGTAACACTTTATCAATTATTGCATAAGCAGGGTTCGGCCTAACCGAGTTCAATATAATGTTACCATCAGACTATCATAAAAATACCAGCAAACACCAGTGATAAATAAAGAATCCACACTATAACTAGATATCTGATGTCTGTGCGTAAAATGACTACAAATCATTTCTGTTTCACTGCCAACGCTATAAACAAACTATGTCTGAGTTCCTATTTATTAATGTTAATTTCAATGCTTCCAAATATAATTACTTTGGAACCTGCTGATAGTATGTAGACACACACACATACATACAGACACACACAAACAAACACACAAACACACACACCTACATACAGACACACACATACACACAGAGACACATATAGACACACATACACACAGACACATACATACATAGAGACACATTCACACAGACAGAGACACATACATACAGACAAACACACACACACTAACACACACACTAACACACACACATGCAAAATGTTTAAGTTACCCTCCTGTTTCCTATCTTTTAGATTCAGGAGGGTGACTTTCCCTGGGTGCCAGTGGCTCAGGCTGATGGGAGTCAGAGTTCCCACTCTGACTCCCTCCTCTTCTTCCTCCCATGCGGCTCCCGGTGGTTGCAGGGAAGAGTGACCGAGGCAGTCACTTTCTCCCAGCGTAGCAGCGTCTGACATCATCAGAGGGGACCCGGTCGCAATGTTAAAGCGCATACATTCACCGGGCACCCTGGAAATTAATTTCCATCGGGTGGCCCTAACAGTACGGACCACCCGTTGTGTTCCTGATCACGCGACCCTGGTGGTTACACCACACGGGCCGGGCCCGCAACACATGGCAGCTGGCACCTGGTCGCTGGAGTCCGCAGGGTGGCCGGGCCCCCTGGAGGGACTCCAGGGGACTCGGTTGCAAATGCGACCCCTGCAACCGTGGTAGTTCCGCCACTGATTGCTGCCCTCATTCCCTGTGAAACACAGAGGATAAGATCCCCTGTACCCAGCCCGCTAGACCACAACCAATAAAGAGGTCACTGGGGTCAGCATGGCCAGGCCTCTGGTGTCACACTGCTTGATTTATTGAACAGACCCCTGGAATAGCTATGAGCTACATCTACTTCAACCAGAATGTTGGCGATGAGCACAGTCACATGACCAGACTACGGCCTTGATTTCAGATTTTTGGATAAGCCTTTCAAATAATCGCAATCTGTTAGAAAAAACATTGCAAATGGTTCATCTACAAAAACTACCACAGACGTGAATGGTGAGCTTTGCAGATAAACCATTTGCAACGTTTTTCTATCAGGTTGTGATTATTTCAAAAGCAAAATCCAAAAATATGAAAAAAGTCAAAATAAATTCTATGTTTAAAGGCTTTGCCTGCCTACTGAGCACGAATTCTAATTATTTAAATGCCTGTTTTTCTTTTTCTTTATGTCTGTATGATCATTGAAGCCATCACCCAGTAAATTGACCGATTTTATGAATCTGTTGCTTTAGATTGTAATGGCTGAGAGAAATCCCAGATCTCTGGCCAAGCGCTGCAAACTTACCATTGACAGCAATACACCTACAGTGAGAGTGGCTGGTTTTCTTTATAAAGCAGGGGATGTAGATCAATATTAAGCACAAAATGAGATTACTGCTGCTAAAATACAATAGAAGCTCTGTGAGGGAAACAAAAGGATACGATGGAAAAAAAGAGGGGTGATCTGCATTTAATAAATACATATTATCTCTAGGATGACTATTTTAAAATATAAATTATAGAGAAAGTCTATATGTACTGACGGAGGGAGAGATGTCAGGAGACCTGTGAATATAAAAGATATGTCTCACACCAGCTTTTATTACAAACCGAGGGAGGAAACGTCAAGATGGGAGAAAGTGGGGGATATTTATGGATCCAACAGTTTCCATGATGGCTGCCCATATTTGGCAGTTTCCACCACTTTTTAGAACAGAAGACTTTGCTAACTTTCTCCCAATGAGTGAAAGGAGACACGTTCAGATAAAGGCGCCAATATTTAAAGATTGACTTGATGTGAGGAGAAAAATAGGGTCAATATTGAAGCCAAGCCAGCGGGATTGTGGGGACGCAGTTGCAGCATTGACCGGAAGATGGACATCACACGGTCTGACAACGCGTTAATACATGAAAAGACTGTTTATAGAATAAGATGTGCTCGCAGTGTGCTGAGAACCCATAAGATTGATATTAGTTTAATGCTCAATGTGTGCTTTCATTTTTACCACCCACACGCTAACTATTGCTAATGAGCAGTAATTATCAGCAATCTGCATTGATGATGGATCAAGCTCCTTCTTACCACTTTTTATTAAACAGACATAACAAAATAAACATGTTTTTACAGGGTCAAACAGGAATTCTTTTCTATATTGGAATTGCCCTCATTCTCCAACAAACCCATTTCTGTGTTTTGCCTCTTACTATTTACACCTCCTTATACCACTCTCACTGTCTCTATACATTTAAGTTTACATTTTTCTACATCCTTCCACCCTTTTACTCATCTTTGCCCCCTTTCCATCTCCCAGCAACCTGTTACATATAATTCTCTCGTTCTTCCTCACAGTTCCTTGCCGTAGGGCTAATGGCCACATCGACACCTTGTTTTCTCTGCCCAATGATCTCTGCTGGACCGTTGAGACGATGGGTGCTGTAATATGACATTGTATCTCGTTACAGACTCACAGAGAGTGCATGGGCAGAGATCGTGTATTTTACATTCACAAAGAAGACACCTAGAAGATCCGACTATTTCTTAACTTTATTATCTAGCTGTTCAACATGAATCGTTACGACATTTTAACTAAAAGACTGTGAATAATTTTTATAGAGCTAATAGTGGCCTAAATTTAATAAGCTTTTCAGATGATTCAATACTGCATCAAATAATAATTTATCTATAACAACATCCATAGACTTTAATGGCATTTCTGTGGGTTATTCATTTGGAATGTTTTTTTCTAACTCTAACAGTATTAAATCATTTATAAATCTTATTAAATCGATGCCTTTATCCCTCAGTCACTTCTCTCCAACTAACCTACCTCTTTATAAATATGTTCAATTTCAAAAGGGAATTATAATAAATCTAGTCTTCCTTTAACCTCTAAGTGACAGACATATGTGTAAATATGCAAAAATGGTTTAACTAAAGCCTACGTACCCACACTGTACAGAATCTTGTAAATCTTGATCAGAATGTATCAGAATGTTACGTGATTCATGTTAAAATGATCTTGTAGTCACTCTCAAACTGTCAGATATTATTACAGAGCAGCGGGAGACAAGAGATTGCTAGAAAGGAATCCTAGTATCCGTAGAAAGCTCTTGGCTGAGACCAACCTGAAGGATTTTGAGAATTACTGTCCCATAATGTGATAGGGTTATTATTATTATTATTTTATTATTTATATAGCGCCATCAGATTCCGTAGCACTGTACAATGGGTGGACTAACAGACATGTAATTGTACCCAGACAACTGGACGAACAGGAACAGGGAGGTGGTGGGCCCTGCTCAATGAGCTTACATTACTGATCATATCATGATTTATTTTGTGAAGATATTAAGAGACCCTTTAATAAACCACATGGGTAAATGTAGAGTCATAGGGCTATATTTTCATATTGGTGAATTTTAGTGATATGAAATTCTCAGTTTGTTTAGATTGTTAATAATTGGGTTAAAATAAATCTGGCCCAAATTTGAGAAATGTCATTATAAATTTATAAATACGTCCCATCACTTAGAAAGGGGTTATTTGAGACCACTGCATCTAGATGATGGGTATGTTGCTTTTTGTGCCTAAGGCATAATTTTACACATCCTCGTGGTCCCTGGTGCGTTGCCGCAGGGGATACTTATTTTTTCTGTTTGTTCATCCTATTTGTGATTCATTTTCGGGATTTAAATAAAAAATCTGGAATCACAGATCATTTGTCTCCTCGATACCTGAGCACGAAAAATAGCTGAACTGGAGAGATATCCCATTTTGTAAAGTTTGGACAAACATTTCTAATTTTCTCATCAATTCTTCACAATTGCAAATTTACAAACAAGTTCCAACATGTAAAATAATCATTACAGATACACACATTTTAATCATTTTTCAATTTTCACAAAACACTTTTATCTTTTTACACTAACAGAAATTTGTTTCCAATTTTTATTTTTACAGAAAGATAGCGTTCTGCTGTTCGTTAAGCAGAATCTCTTTGTGAATTACAAGTGATCATATGCCAGTCCACCGCGGGTATTTATTTACCTGTCTGTCAGAGACATTTCCGACCTTACTGAACCCTTTCAATAATAATATCACAGGCTTCCAGGCTCACAACTAAACCACAGCACGGTGTGAGGAGTTCCTTCATAATCTTATAAACAACAAATTAAACCCTCCAATCCACCATCCTCTATATTATCTATTGAAACTCAGGAAATGTCATTAAGTCTACTTTTTTTTTTTGCAAGGTCATTTGATGAATGTCTTAATTTCCCAAAACAGGTTAAACTGCTTCACAATGTAACTAACCTTAAAGGCCAGCTGGACAGGTGTGTGTTTTGCAGTTAAATGCCCAAATATATTAAACTCCAGCAAAGTGAGTGGCATTGTTTACTATCGAGACAGAAATGCAATTTTTTTTCCCTTGATTTGTGCGAGAAAGTGAACCTTTCAATATTAATTATATTTGTTTATTACTTGAAACTGAAAATGGTTATTTGCTAGAATTCTGTATTCACTTTCTTCTGAATCTCGAATTATCTGAATTTTGAAAGATTGTCAGTTTGTCCAAAATCCCAAACTCTGAAACACCACATGGGTGAATCACAAAACAAACGAAATGGCCAATGCATGAAACCATTTTGTTTGATTCATGATTTAGAGTTACGTCCCTGGCGCCCCCCCCCCCCCCCCAAAAAAAAACCCCCAAAAAACAGGTGATTGATGGGAACAAGATGACTGATGGATAGGGGACTGCCTCTAAATGTTGACTTTATTCACAGATCAGGTGAGAAGTTACCAGGGACAATAGAAGGAGCAGTGAGCAATATATCTACATTTATTTATATATTTAATAAGTATGTAATATAGAAATATAGATTTTTTTTTTACAGATCCTCATTTTCCCTCTATTTGTGTTAAAATACTGCAAATTCACACATCGTAATATATTTTGTAGTAAACTGATTGGCCAAATTTCATGACTTTTTGGTTTGTTCCGAATCATTTTTCGAATGGCCAAAACGTGTCCAATCTGAAGCTGCACGTGGACAAACCCTGAATCAATCAAAAAAAAATATATTTTTAGGATGAACTTCATTTTTTAACGGTTCAAAATATTATTTGCTGGTTTCAAATTTAGTTAAATTAATAAATAAAATCACTTGAAAACCTCCCGACAGCTTTCAATTCCAGAAAACTTCCCTCCAAAATCCTGTTAATCCAATAAAAAACGTGTTCTAGAATCCTGCAGTTAGTTACTCCATAACGAAATAATGATACTGTGTGTTCTACGGGGCCCATAGCTAGGGCCCACCATCATAACACACAATGGAAATATTTTAACAGCAGTTTGATTCCCCAGATCTGCTTATTAAGGTTATGCATAGTCTATATATAATATACTGATAACATCTGTTTTAACACAATGATGCGACCTAGAGGGAAAAAAAAGCCACGATTTGCTTTCTTTTGTTCAACTAATTCTTCCCCCACACTCCCCCCCCCCCCCCCCATTGGTGACTTTAGTTTCATTGATGGGGGATGTGGATTGAATACTGTATCTCTGCCAGGATGTCCTATCAGCTATACGTCCCATCACCCAACATACAAGCCCACCCTCCCTCACTGTGCTTGAATTAGATCAATTTAAAAGCTGCATGTCTTAACACCGGGGTGTCCAGTCCTCAAACGATTAACCCCTTTCACTAATGAAAAAAATAAAAATAAAAACTACTACCAGAATCTGGGCTTTGCATGTTATCTCAGCTAAAATGCCATAAATTAAAAGAGGCAATATTTAATCATAACTAATGGTAACGCATGAATTATTAATAGTGTCATATGTTCTTTCCTCTTGAGCAGAATGAGAATTAAAACATGGTTTAAACTTAAAATTACAAGTCCTACACTACTAGTCACATTACATTTCTTTTTACGCATAAATTAAAATAGGAACTACTCTCTCTTATGCGGAGCGAGATATTGGGCACTTGGCAATGGTCATAGTTTAAGCAAATTTCTCTTTCAGCCACCTAGCAAATTTACCCATAATCCATCAGTCACAAGAATCCCACAAAGGGGCAAAGATAAGTTATCGTGATCAAGGAAAACGAAAATGGCTGCACCCATAGATTGAAATCTTGTACAAGAAAAAAACCCATAATAAATATAAATGAAAGCCAAAGGCAAGAAGGTAGCATAATCATTAATATACAGGCGCATACATAAACAGGTAGTTAGCTACACAATCCTTCCTTTTCAGACTTAGAGGAAGGCCACCATAAATTTCCTTTAATTGACTCTGGTCATCCTTGTTTGAATAGTTTTCAAGGTCGTTCCAGAGCCGCCAAAGGTTAAACTACAACTACTTTCTAGACTGTAAGCTTGTTTGAGCCTATTGTTCCTGTTACATTTCGTTATTGTCTCATTTGGTAAATTCCCCTTTTATTGTAAAGTGCTGCGGAATAAGCTAGCGCTATATAAATACCAATAATAATAATAATGACCACTTTTGGATTCGTTTCTCTATAATGCCTACATTTAGTTGATTTTGAAGTATTTCGAATGTGGTATGTCAATAATCTTACATAACTACCATCGATCTAGGGATGAGAAGAGAATTGCTTGTGATATTAAAAGAATGAGGTGTGATATTTTTGGACAACTGTGAAATATCTCCACAGTGCACCTAATCCTACCATCACATATGTAGAAAGGTTCAAGGAATGTCCAGTAGTGACAGGAAATGTATCGCACAATATGGTTGGGACTCAGAGTTCCTTAAAGTGGCTTTATTGTCACTAACTCTTTGTAAAAAGAACACATGCTGGTAACTTTTTTTTGCTGTATTTTGAAAACATTTGGAAACATTTAGGGGGAAACCTTGTGCGGTCCATGACTGTAGACATGACAGCTGAGTGATCTGGAAGTGGGACTTCTTTATTCCTTCTTTCTGTTTAATGTATAATAAATAACTTTATATATTTTTCATTTGACCACAAGTTTATAAAAAACAGATTTGATTGTCTACTTTTTTTTCCCTTTTTTTTTTTACCTGTAAAGTGTATTTTTACCTCTATTTACATTTGAGAACTTTTACAATAATATCAGATTGTGTTGGTATATTGTTGGTTTATTTGGGTTTCTTGATGCCCACGTATAGCTCTTAATTTCCCATAATGCATAGTAAGATTCTGATGTTGAATGGACAGGGTCTCAGGGTGGACGGTGAGCCCCTCAGTTGTTATGTTAAATGGGCTGTTTTTAAAGGTCGTTTGGTGCACGTTTGGGCAATTAGGCTGAATGGGAAGATTCTCAGAGACACATGTTGCACAGTTAGACGGTCAGGGTGAATGAACAAATCCTCTGGGAATCAACATTCATGGTTAGACTTGTAGGATGAATAGGCAAGTTTACACAGTAGACATTTAGACTCGTAGGTGGTGCAAACAGGTTCTTGTGATCTTATAATGTGTGGTCAGACTTTTAGTGCAAGTCCTCGGTCCTCTATTCATGAACAGTTAGACATGTAGAGTAAAAGGACCAGTTCTCATGGTAGATGTCAAGATTCCTAGGTGAAGAGAGAGGTTTGTACGTTCTCATCATGCACTGTCAGACTCTTGGGATAATGGACAAGTTCTGATTATGATCATTTAGACTATCAGAGAGAATAGGCAAATTCTCAAGGTAGATAGTCTGATATCCAGGAAGAGTGGGCAGGCCCTGGAGGACTCAACATATACAGAATCTCAAGTGATTACTCACTTTTGTTGCCAACGGTTTAGACATTAATGGCTGTGTGTTGAGTTATTTTGAGGGGACAGCAAATTTTTACTGTTATACCGGCTGTACACGTACTGCTTTACATTGTAGCAGAGTGTCATTTCTTCAGAGTTGTCACATGAAAAGATATACTAAAATATTTACAAAAATGTGAGGGGTGTACTCCCTTTTGTGAGATACTGTACATCCAAACTGTCAGGGTGAATTTGTAAAATAGCAAGCTCTTATGGTTCAAGGTATACATGACTAACCCAAGGTAATAGTTAAGTCTAATAATTTAAATGTTAATACGACGGCCGATCTAATTACTTGATATTGCACAAATCATTGATCTATAACTGCTTGGAATCCTTGAGATTATATGTTATTCTTAAACATATTTATATCTTTATTTTCAGAGTCTTTTCAGAGTTGCTCATTTATAAAGTTTCTAGCCAGATACATCTCTGATTAGATGTTTAATCTTTATTATTGACTTTAAAGGAACACTGTAGTAACCAAACGTTATATCACGCCCCTATAGTCCCGCTGCTCAATTATCGGCCATTTAGGAGTTAAATCACTGTTGTTTCTGTTTATGCAGCCCTGGCCACACCTCCCTTGGCTGTGACTGACACAGCCTGCATGAAAACAATATTTTTTCATTTTCAATTAGATGTTAACTTGCTTTAGAATTGTTTTATCTCCTGCTCTGAAAAGTCGTGTGTAATCATACACAGGATCTAGAAGGCTGTTAATTGTACAAGAGACAGGAAATTCTAAATTAAACATAATGTGCAATAAAGGAAATGTAAACATTAGATCCCACCTTTCAGGAAGTGTTTAGGAAGTCTCTGCAAGTCACATGCAGTAACTATGGCAGTATAGACAAAGTGATTTATTTTCTAGATGGCAGAGAATTGATCAGTGAGACTGCAGGAGCATGATCTATACACCAAAATGGCTTCATCAAGCTAAAGTTGTCCCTTTAACTAATTAAACCTACTACAATCATACAAGGATACGTGTTTAACCTAGCAAACAACACAACTTAAAAGTGTTCTTATCACCATTTTATTTCTCCCTTGTTCTTTAATCCTCTGATAATCTGAAGCAACATGTTTAAACACTCAAATAATATTTAAGCACATCACATTTATTTAACCTTCCAACAGGGAGCTCTGATTTGAGTGTTTATTGCAATCCACACAGATCACTTTAAATGAAGAAAAGTCATAAATTGAAAGTCACCTTGGAAATCCCAAAATTAAGGACTGCTGACCATAGGATTACAAATACCTTTTTTTGCCTTTTGTAGATTATTTATGAGGTTTAAACATATAACCTTATCCTGTTTTACACACATTGTACTTTATACAGATATATCATTTAATTAGTTATAAAGGAGATTATTTTGATTATATAATATGATGAGAAATCTGTTTCATACATCCACGATTCTCTCACGTAATGGGATTTACTAAACCAGGTATAGTGGGGAATCGACAGGGGACATTTCAGGCTATTTAGTCAAAATGGAAACGTTTTTAAATTCAGGGAGTTATTTACTAAACTTTGAATTGTAGCAAATTGAAATTAGAATGTTAGCATTTTGGTTATTTCGAACTTCTTTGAGTGGCGTCCTCATTAGATTTGTGCATAGTGAGAAAACGTGGTTCTTAAAAATTTGATTTGGGTTTTGAATCCAATAGGGTGTGGAAATTGGCCAATCCATGTACTGCAAGATATTATGTATATCCTTTGCAGTACACTGGTAGGAGGACTTGTTTGTGTCATTTGGTTTAATCATTAAATTAGAAGAATTAATAAGGAGACAATGTGGAGGAGCTGTAGCAATCTCTCTATCTCTCTCTCTCTCTCTCTCTATATATATATATGATTTATTTATTAAATACATCATATAAAAATATAGATTTTCCCCTCTATTGCCCGCGCCTCACTTGGTCTGAGAATAAGATTTTGTTGCTTTCCCCCAGGTATCGTCCCCCCGGTCACCAATCATCTTTTTATTCCTTAAATTGTCTTTATTTATTTGGGGCCATAGATGGATCTGTGACTCACAAAGCTGTCCATTGTCTATTTCGCTTGTTTGTTTTAAGATTTGTCCGTGTAGCGTTTCAGAGTTTGGGTTTTTGAACAACAAGCCAATCAGCCCAAAATGTTGATTATTCACAATTTGCTCGAAACTGAATTCACAAGTCTAGTCGACATCATCTCTTTTTATCTGTCGAAATTACTTTGTCTGGATATTACTTGGCATTATACAAAGTGCTGTGGAAGGTGCTACGCTATATATAATAATAATCATTTTACCCTTAATTTTGCATTTGGATTTCAATCTGATAAAATTCTGAGTTTTGAAAATAAATCCCACTTGTTTTTCTAAATTGTACTAAATTTACAAATTCTCTTGTCAATTCTCCACAAATTCAGGTTCAGAGAAAAAATACATTTAAAAAAACAAAAACACATTTGTGTATTGTTTCTATAAATATATATTGGTTTATCCAAATTTATTCACATCTGCAGTGAAGGCCGGGTAATGGCCAAGTATGTCAGTGAGTTCTTCATATGTGTCTGATCTTTTTACATATAAATACATTTATATTTGTTTAAAAGACCTACATATTTAGTTACAAAACACACCAATGCCATTTCCTTCTTTTGAATGAACCTATTATCATGCAAGTGAAATATTCAAAGGACAAATCAACTGCATACAAATGGATTTGAGAAACAAAGAAGCTTTGCATTGCAAAAAAAATATGAACATTTCAATTCTGCTCATGTAAATGTGATTCTGTGGTTTTCCGATCTCCCAGGTGCATTAAGGGTATTGTTTATTATACCCTCCTATTATATGTCACCTTTTGCCCTGAATACAATGTCAACCCCCTCTCCAAATGTATTGCTCACTGCATACACCCTGATAAAGGAAACATTTTTGGATAAGCTTTTAACATGACTGACTTGTTTTGGATAAACGTTTAAAGTCTTTCCCCCCCCCCCCCCCCCTCAAAATATTAAAATATCAAAAAAGATATCACTTATAAAAAAAATATATCAGTAGATTTAAAATATATCAGAATATTAAAATAATTTTCAAAATATTCAATCGTTTTAAAAGTTTATCCAAAAATATTAAATCAGTTGAAATGCTTGTCCAAAAACATTACACTTGGGGGAAAAAAATAACAATTTATATTTGAGTTTATTTATCTCCCCTCCACCCCAAAAAAAACTAAAATTGGAAAAACAAAATTAAAATGGAAAATGTATAAATACGTAAATTTGTATACATACCCGAAGCTGATTGCAGAACACATAACTTGTGTTTTGGTGCTTCGTAACGTCCAGGAGACAGTATTGTGGATCTTCCGATATATTATGTAATATTATTTAAAGCACACATAACTTTAGTATATTTTCTCAATCAGTGCGTTTTTCCTTGCCTTTACCATGAGAAAGCTGAGATAGTTTTTCGCTCAATGTCCACGAAATTTGTATGAAAATTTTGTGAATTATGCTTAACGGCACAAGACTTAAATTGTCTAACTAATTACGTTATCAATAGAAAAGCTGTACAGTGTCATTTGCCATCATAAAGTCAGTAACAATGGGCTTGTATAGCCGTAGGCGTAGTTTGGGGAAAGCTTTGGGGGCAGAAGACCCAGATGTGGGACTGTTTAGCCCAGGATCCCTTTAGGTGGCAGGACACTATTACTTTCTCTTTTCATATTCAGCAGCTGCTAATCTTCAGCAGATCCCACTAGCAATGCTACCTGAATAATGTGTGCTAGGGATTATGGGACATAGGGAGAGAAAATCGAGTATTAGGACACTCAAGGAAGGGGGGATATAAAGACAGAGGAACAAGTGGGGTAAGGTGAGATGGGACTGTAAGGAGTCAAGGTTAGGGGTGAGGGACACAGGGCTGTAAGTTTTAAAAGGTGACATTGCAAATTGGACTTTGATGCCGTTTTAAGAGGGGTTATCATATTTTGCTTTGGGTTAAAACCCAATTAATTTTTAGTTGGTTTAATTAGTCTGCATACATTTACAGTCTATTAACTACAGTGTGATCTAATAAGAAACAAAAAGTGAATTTCAGATATTAGAAGAAAACGTCTTTTTTCCCAGTTCAGGTATTCTGTACATATGACTCTTTATCACATGGAATTCTATATCTGTTTTAATTGTGGACACTGCGTGTTTATTACCATTTGAGTAGAGCCACCTGAAGATCACTTTGGCCTTTTCTGATATGGCCGCTACAATCGGTATAAGGTAAGCATGCGCGTCCATCTCTGATTGGCATTCGTAGGCCATGTTTGCTGTCCGTCACCCACCAGACGTGCACCTGTGTGTATTTAATCGTAGATTTTGGTAGCATGTTGCGTAGATAAACTGTGAGTACAATAAAATGGGATAATTTGCTCTAATGGCATCCCATCAATCTGCATGATGATCATGGCTGAGTGGTGGTTTAACCATTAATGCTCGGCGTGTTTACAGGATTCACAGGCCTCTCGCTGACTTCCGACTCCTAAACAATCATCTGAGATAACTGTCTCTTTCTGGCAGTAGAACAGCGGAGTAAGACAGCTTCACCCCAGGAGGTTGAGAATTAAATGAGGATTTCCGTTTGCATCGCCCTCTTCCACAAAATTGCTCTTTTTCTTCCTTCATAACATCTGTCATTATCGATATTTATCTCCTCAGAGCGTGGTGTGTCAGGGCTGATTGTCATTTGGATGCGATTCACTCCAGGCACAGTGAGGATGTTGATACAACAATGGGAATTAAACAGAATGCTGACAGAAATTAAATGGAATTCTGACACTTCTGTCAATGTGTGGTGGAACCTCGTGTAATTAAAGGGACACTCAAAGCACGAGGGTTGGGAAATGCCTCTGATGGAGCATGATGCCGTAAATCAGTGGAGTAATATATAATAATAATGTTAATAATAGTAATAATGACAAAAAGGCACTTTGCGTGTTTTTATTGTTGTTGTGTATTCTCTCATTGCATTTCCCTGAAGGAGTTTAAAGCAAGAAGTGTATCAAATGACCCAAATCACCATCAATGAGCACTTTTCATTCACAAGAGAAAATAAAGTCCCTATAGTGTGCACACATTCCTTTGGCCGCTGCGTGGACATTTCCTGCTTTCTGCAGACATCAATGTAGAAGCAGCCACTCCTGAGGACATTCACATGTGATTTTTCTCAATTTGTAATTACTCATCCCTATAATGAATGTAAAGAATGTCAAAGAAAGAAATAAAACTGTTGAAGGAATATACCAAGCATGCTGTAGTGGTTCCAGGAGTGCTCTGACTGAGGCCCCCGCAATGTAAGTAGCCAAACCGTTTGCTAACATATTGACTCACTGAGAGGCAGAAGCTCCTCCATGGAGCTCTGTGAGCTCTCCTGATGTGCAGAGCAAGCTCATTGGCTGAAAGCATCAGCTGCTCACTCTCAGCCAATGAGAAAAGCCTTCCACCTCCAGGTCAATACAGTGAGCTTCCATCTCTCAACGAGGAGGTGACTGGTGCTGGGCGGTCCGCAGGTAATTTGTCAAATCATTATCAAATATTTTGACTACCTACATTGAGGGGCACTGGGGCACTCCTGACACCATAACCACTACAGTGTGGTGGAGTGTTCCTTTAAATCTCATGGAGGATACATTTTATATCTGATACTATTTCCCTGAAGAGATCAGATTTCATTCACTCTACACTAAGCCCTGTAAGTGCTGTAGGTGTCGAAGCTGAGGTCAAACTGACCACAACTCAGACAGGGCACGGCCGAAATAGCTCAACAAATCCACTGTTATTTGATTCATTCAGAGACACGTGATGACATCCTCTGGTAATTAATGCAGTAATGAAACCCCTAAGGGGTCCTAAGGGTTAATATAAAACATTGCAGAATTTAAGGAACTAACCCCTTCTGTGCTGCATTCCTAGCGCCAGCCAAGTTGGATACACAATTCAGAGTAATTTGCTAAATGGGGATGTGACAAACTGCCATTTGCCACTGGGCATTGGAGAGGACTTATTGCTAGCCTCCTGCCCTGCGACTATAGCCCTGGAAGGTATTGCCCTTTGAGACTTGCATTTGGGCCTAATGGATCTTGGTATACTGTTTCTGGCCCTTTAACTGTGTTGTACAAAGAAAGGGTTTGTACTTTTAAACTGGCACTTCGAATGCAGTCGAAGTGCCGAAGCCGTCGAAGTGGCGAAGTCGTTGAACTGCTGAAGCCGTTGAAGTGCCGAAGTCGTCGAAGTGTCGAAGTCGTCGAAGTGGCCGCCATTAGACAGTCGAACACGTGGCAGCGGCCATTTTAATCTAGTCGAACGCTGTGACCTGTAACTTCCCCTACCCTTCGACACTGCGGCTGGAGGCTAAGTCACACTCGTTCGAACGGGACTTTGTCATTTTGGTGTAAGATAGACCTCCATTTTACTATTGAACACTGCTGGAACGCAACCCCGGTTCCACTTCGACACTTCGACAAAAGTCGAAGTGAGTTTGACGATTCGAACACCGCCTTCGGATGGGACTTTGTTACTTTTCAGGGCAGAAATAGACCGACCGCACAGCCTGAATCTGTGGAACTGTTTTGGGCAGGAAAATGTGCTTGCGGTCGGTCATAAAGGACTTCCAGATAACTCTTTAACCCCTGGATGGAATTGGCTGAATTTTGGATATGTGTGTAAGTAAAGTATGCTGAAT
The DNA here is from genome assembly GCF_036172605.1 of Pelobates fuscus. Classification (NCBI taxonomy): domain Eukaryota; kingdom Metazoa; phylum Chordata; class Amphibia; order Anura; family Pelobatidae; genus Pelobates; species Pelobates fuscus. Next base: position 306,308,388 of record NC_086322.1, read on the forward strand.
GTATAGTTTTAAAGTTATAAAAATGTATAAAAATTTATAAAAATGTATGTTTAAACTGTACGTTATAATTGGGTTACCTCTCAGGCTAAGGGGAGGGAATCTGTGGGAGGTAACCATTGTGTGATTGGGTAATGTTTAATTGGATGTGGGCGTGTCCCTTGCAGGGGAGAATTGCATAAAAGCAGAGTGTGTGCCATTAAACCAGAGTTCTTCTTCACCTTCAATACGTAGCCTTGTCTCGTTATTGGAGGGAGCTGTTATAATCACACTGGGGATTGCTATGCTCTGCATACTCCCCTGAGCTTGAATCACTTAGCTCTTTTAATAGCTGTTCCTGTTACGCTCTCCTTGGAGGAGCGGTCTTCCCCACACAGTCCTGGATGCTGGAAGTTCATACAGGGTGGAAGGAAGAGGTCTTTCCCACACGGTCCTGAAGCTGATCCAGGGTGGAAGGAAGACGGCGAGACTCCAGTCAAGCTACGGCGGTTGCGGAGTCTGCGGTGGTTGTGGTTTCCGGTGCAGTGCTTGTGGTCATCGGCGCAAGCTAGGAAGTGTCCATCAACGGAGGGTACTCGGTCGGAGTACGGGGAGCTCCGTTACACGGGATTTTTGAAAAGTTTAAACTTTCAAGCACAAATGAACCATTTTGAATAAAATCTCTAACTCAGCTAGTTTGTCGACATGTATTTTGGCCAAAAATTTAAGATTTCCTGTTGAATACATGACAATTTCCAGGTTGTAAATAAAGTAAATAACACTGTATTTGTCATGTTATTCAAACATTGCGAGTCAACATGTGGTTTACTTTACTGACTTGGACGGTTCTACTTAAAAGTTGAAATTGCTAAATAATTTTGGATAAGCGTTTAAAATGGTTTTTTTTTTCAAATCCTTATAGTATAGAAAATACATCATATATGTAAAAATAATCAGTATACCAAAAATATCAATTTATTACAATGTTAAAATATTTTTCAAAATAGTCTTATCTGAAAATATTACATTGTTGAAAAAGCGTACCTAAAAATATGAAATTGAGGCCTTAGATTGCCACGCAGTAGCATTTTTTCATTTAACTGTTTTCTCTCTAATTTTGCATTTCAGTTGTGAATTCATTGTACCTGACCATTTAGTGAATAATTCCCAGATATCTTACACGCTACATCCCTCTACATACATGTTCAATCATATAAGCCTATTGGACATATTATATTTACAATTTAGACTGCTTGGCCTACATTTTGCTGGATATGTAATGGGAACCACTTTGATGTCTATCTCTCTTATTAATAAATCACAATTTCATTATTTTTATCTATATTGTCATATTTTGCACTACTGGTCAACTCCATTTAAAATAAATAAATAAATATGACAAACAGGTTGATCAGAAGAAGAGGTGGGAAGAGGCTAAGTTAAAATTCAATAGACTTTATCTTTTACATTTAATATATCCATTTTTTGCTTGAATATTTATTTATTTTTCTGACATAATGTCTGACATATTATTGTTCTCTAGCAAATTTAAAAAATAAAAGTTCCATGGATCTTGGTGACTCCTATAGTCAATGTGGACTTATCGATAGTTGGTGTCTGGTCTTCTCTGAGTTTATCAATGTACAATGCAATGCACTATGGTCAGTAATGTCTTATAAATAAAGAATAAAATTGCAATTTGTGAGCGAGAGCAAGGTCACCGGAGGTCAGACCTGCCTGACATGCCCGAGCTTTGAAAATAGAAGGCATTGTTGGGGTAAGTAACTTAATCAGGTAAATAATTACCATTTTCAGGAAGTTGATGACTAAACAAGAAAAATGTAAACTTATTTTGCCTGGAGATAAAACTCCCAATTTAACTGATCACTTTGAAGCAATTTAATTACAGTGGAATGATAGTTATTGCTAAATTTAGTTGAGCTACACTATGTACATTCAACAATAAATTATATTTTATATTTATATGTATATAAAAAAATAGTATTTATTGTTTAATATTTATAGATTTTGTTTTTAAAGTTAATTCTTATTTTGTATTACTTTTTAGCTATTTACTTTTTTTTAATCCGCCTCAATTAAAAAAGACAGTTTTATTTATGAATTGAACAATTTGTTGGAGATTTAAAGTTATATATGGTAACAATTTGCGACATTTAGTCACAAATCATGAAAACATTGCTTGAAACTAACTGTTAAATTGTAACCAATAAAACTAGGCCTCACGTCGACTGATGAGGTGAGTAAAATGGGACAACGAGATAAAATTCACTTATATGTTGAAGTCTATTCACTAAACAGTCAACTTGCAAAATATTAAGATCAAAAAAGCTGGGGGAAAAAATTCCCAATAAAGATGGGGATTTCTGAATTTACTGTCTCGCCCTGAATGCTTTAACTTTGTTGTCAACTTACCACAACTTACTGTTGTTCAACAGAATCCTCTGTGTTTCGCCCAGGGCAGGATTAACCATAAAGCGACCCTAGGCAGCTGCCTATGGGTCCAGCAGTTAGACAAGGGCCCGGAGCCATGAATTTGCTGGGGCCCCATTAGCCATCCCTTTGTGAAGAATGAAGAGGGGGCCCAAACTATTATTATTATTATTCTAATTATTATTATTGCCATTTATATAGCGCCAACAGAATTGATAGCGCTTTACAATATTATGAGGGGGGGATTTAACTATAAATAGGACATTGACAAGAAAACTTACAGGAACGATAGGTTGAGGAGAGCCCTGCTCCAACGAGCTTACAGTCTACTGTTATCCTGCCTATTACCCCTTGGGATCATAATCATTTTGACTGGTTGTACAATACTAAAGGCTTTTCCCCTCTTTGACTGAGCTCTGTCTCTTTTTTAGTATTTATTGATTTAAATTAATATCACTCTCTTACACTCCATCGTTCCATTTATCAGTGTACTAAGATACTTAGCGGGTTTGTTTTTTTTTGGTTTTTTTCACTAAACATTGAATTTGTGAACAGAAAACAAAACTGCCCAATTTAGGGGAAATAAACTAATCTCAATAAATTATACAATCCACAAAAAAATAAAATTAATAATTTCACCAAAATATATTAATGAAAAGTAAATGATTATTTTTTTTTTTTTGAAGAATACTGGGTAATCAGATTTTTTCGAGATTATAAAATGAATTAAACATTACTGGAAGGATTCGTTATTTTCGATTTATAGTCCTGGTAGAATCTGCTTCTATTAATTAACATGTATACAATACGTCACAGCAGCAACTCTCCAATTTACTCAACAACATCCGATGTTTCCCAAAGTCTATCAATTACCATAAACATGAATACATCGAATTCTGTAATGTGATCGCATGAATGCTAGAGCTTACATAAAAGAGAGCAAACAGTAAAACAAAAGCCTTCTGGAATGGAGATCAGTCAAAACCCGAAAATATTTTACCATACAATGGAAAAGTTTAAAAGCCACCTGACATTTTTCAACAGCCTTGCTGGCTTTTCAATGCTTGTAAATTACAAAGTGTTATCAGTCGATCAGACTCTGGAGATAGCCAAAAAATGTTTCAATCTGCCAAACTGATCACTTAAAATTCCATTTAAAGTAGATGATCCGCCCTGTTGGATTCTTTTGTTAGATTTTTAATGAATTAAACTAAACAAAAACAAACAATTCTAAAAAAAATTCCTGCTTTATATTTTCTTAACACGTGTCTATGTTTAAATGGCTGCAGGCTCGTCCTATACGTTCTATTATGTGTTTTGTCTTAAAATTGCGAGTTATTTAATTTAGAAATACGTTAAAATAAGCATTCAATTCATTTTTAGTATCACCTTGTTTATTCTAATGCTCATATCCAGTGTTTTATAGTTGAATTTACTTTTGTTGGTCCCAGTTTCTGATTTGTAGTTAATGATAAATTCACGCTGCGGTGTGTTGCACCATCGTCTTATGGCTTAGAGCAACTTCTATTTGGTTCGTTTTTGATATTATGATATATTTATACCTCAAAATAAAATGTGTATAAAATAAAAATACAAGAGAAATATATTTCTTGAATTTGCAGTCGGACATATAACAATAGTAGCAATAATATGAACAAAACTAAAATTACACAAAAGTGTTAAATTAAGATTATATATTAATATATGTTTAATCACGATGGAAAGACAGACAGATAGACAGACAGACAGACAGACAGACACAGACAGATAGACAGACAGAGATAGATAGATACATACAGAGAGTTTAATCATCTTAAACTGTGTGTGTGTGTGTGTGTGTGTGCGCGCGTGAGTGCGTGTGTGTGCATGTGTGTGTCTCTGCATCTATATTTTGTGTAATATTTAATATTGACGAATATGTTTTTTAATACTTGACTATTCTCCTGATTTATTCCGCTTTGTAAGCAAATTTAAAACATACATCTCTTTCCTGCTCTGGTTAAAAAGTAGACAATTTAGAATGTCCAGGAGAAATATGACAAGGAATTAAATCCCATCGAAGATACCGAGATGAATGTTTATAACCTATCAGATGAGATTCCAATAAATCAAGTCTTTTGTAAATGTAATAAAACTATTGTTTAGTCTGATTCTTTCATACCTCAAACCTCAGAATTCTGTGTTTGACTCTTATTGCCGCAATAAACTGTCTAGACACCAATTACCCAAAGTGTTTTTTGCTGTGATGTTTGATGTCCCATTGTGGGCTGAGAACTTCCAAATCTGGAATCCTTCTCTGCTGCTTTTTATTTTTGATTAATTTCTTGTATTTTATACGAAATACACTAATCATACATGTGTCCATGTATTATTACCAGAAATACATTCTCTCTCTTTCTGGTACCTATCTGTTGGACTTGGAGATTAATTTTGTTCCAAACTTGGGCCGATCCGATGATTGATTGCATTTCTGAACTACCAAAATGTAGCTAAAATACAAACCAACAAAAATGATGATCAGATGATTGATGGTAAAGCTGATTGATGGTTTGGGGACAGTTTGGTGACAGCCACGTGAGAAGTGACTAATAGAAAGAAAAGAAGCTCCGATTAGTGTACCGCAAAATACATGCATGATAAAGTTTAATATATATTATATCTATCTATCTATCTATCTATCTATCTATCGTTCCTATATTTATTAGAAAATGATTGTATATCTACGGTACTAGAGAATATTCATTCTGTGGAATATATTAAAACTATTGAGAAAGATGATACAACTTGTGTTACTGACCCCAATTTAAGATCTAAGATCTTAAGGTAATATTTTAACACTTTCCTGCATGTGACTCTTTGTTTACCAGATGAAACCGATATTCAGTCATACAGTTACTTATTCTGTGTATAAGAGATAATTCCCTGTTGGAGACTTTACTGGGAGGCAAACATTTTTCCGAATAGACCAAATTGCCCTAAAATGTATAAATTGTCCCAGTTTAGTGAGTAATCTGTTACTAGGGATCAATCCTCCTTGCTTCTACTCACTAACGTGAGATTTCAAGGTGAATTTAAAGTGGATTTCCCATTTAAGATGAAAATATTTACAAGTTTGCCCACTCTGGCCTTAAATCTGAAATTCACTCTGACTTTAGAACGAATCCCATTACTGTCCGCTGTTAGAGCCATGTTAAAGATATCAGAATATTTATCAACAAAATATCTCCATTGATTCCCCCCTATTGACTGAAATCTCTGTTATATAGTGTATGTTGTATATGTTTTCGTTTAATGGATGAGGTCACCCAGTTGCTTCTTCCTTCTTTGGCTTTTTACGCCGTACACGTCCGTCTGAGTCCATTAGAGAACCGAAGCCTAAATTATATTCTAGGTTCGCCTTGTTGTCTTGGTGACGAGGAAGCGATTTCCTTTCATACACAGCTCCAGGCACAGAAAAGCGGCATTGTACTTGACAATGTATATTCCTGTCCATCTGCACTTAATAGATCACAAGGATTGAAAATTATTAATGCTGGATTTTTGTTGGAAAAGAGCCCTTCTGTTTTATGTGCCAGGCAATTCAGGGTACTTGCATTATTCAATTAATGGATTTAGCTTTTCAAGAATAGGCAGAAATGTAATCCTCAAATCTTGGAAAATATTCGGACCCGCAGTTTAAATTTGAGTAATTACACAGCCTTCGTTTAAGGCTTCTTTAAGAGATCTGTTGCTTATATTAAGGAGAGATAATTATATAACTATTTTTATTTTATTTTGTTTATTTCCATTTTAGTTAGAGGACGGGCAGAACTCTGTATTGAGAACTCTAGCAGCGGTCATATAAGGTTACTTCAGGATATGCTGACAGTGTAAACTCTGATTACTACATGTAGTAGTGCCGCGTGCAATTTGTTAGTGGAAATATATATATGTTATTATTATTTATGACGCACCAGCAAATTCCGTAGTGCTGCACAAAAGGTCGACAAACAGACAAGTGTTTGTAACAAGACGAGTTGGACGCACAGTGACAGGGTGTTGAGGGCCCTGTTCAAACAAGCTTACATTCTAAAGGGAGTGGGGTACAGTGACACAAGAGGTAAGGGTAGTGTGTATTTCATGTAAGGGGGAAGGTAGGTTACTAGAATAGTTTACAGTGAAGAGTTAGCTTATTGGATGACACAGTTGAAGGAGAGGAAGCAGGGTGGGTTACCAAGGTGTGGGGAGGGAAAGCTATTGACAGTTTAATTGAAATACTTTCTTGAAGAAGTGAGTTTTTAATGATCTGAAGGAACTGAGACTGGGTAAGAGTCTAACAGGGCAGGGAGTTCTACAGGATGGCGCGGCCCTAGAGAAGTCTTGGCGTCAGAGGTTCGAGTATGAAGTGAGGATAGATGCAGATCTACAACAGAGAATAGGAGCCTAGACGGACATACTTGTGTATTAGGGAGGATAGGTAGGCAGGAGCAGAATTATTTAGAGATTTATAAGCGAGTACCAGAATATTAAATTTAGCCCTTATGGAAAACCAATCTTATGGAAAACCAATGTAAGGACTGACAGAGGGGGGAGGCGTGGGAGGACAGGAAGATGAGCTTCGCTGCCGCTTTCATTATAGACTGTAACAGGACAAGCAGTGAACCCACAAGACCCCTAAGAGCGGATTGCAGTAGTCAAGGCAAGAGAGGACAATGGCATGGAGCAGCACCTTAGCCATATCCGGTGTTAGATAGGGGCGGATGTGAGCTATGTTTCGAGCCTGCGAGGTAGAGCTGATGGTAGCGCCATTGTCTTAGAGGGAGACAGACACGGTAATAGCAACACTTGAGGGAGGAAAGAGTAGAAGTTATGATTTGGACAGGTTATCCAGCCATCTATTAAGAAATAGCAGAGAGGCCGTCAAAGACATTAGTCAAGAATAGCGACAAGAGACCAGGAGACGACAGATAGGTTTGCGTGTCATCTGCTTTGAAGTGATATTGTAAACCAAAAGAGCTGATGAGTTTACAAAGAGAGGCAGTGTAGATCGAGAACAGTAGGGGACCAAGATCCGAATCTTGTAGAACACCAACAGAAAGGGGTTGTGGAGGAGAGGAAGATCCAGAAAAAGAAACACAGAAAGAGCGCTGGGAGAGCGCTGGGAGAGGTAGAAGGAGCATCAGGAAAGTGCAGGGTCTCATAAAATGAGATTTCGGAATATTAGAAGAAGTTAAAAACCAGATGGAGTCAAAGCGCTTAAGAATATCTGCAGTGCTGCTGCACTACCACCAAGTGACACACAGTGACACAAATTAGCAATAGATACCAGAAAGTTGGAGTGCGCTAGCAGCTGCACTGGAAATCCTGAAAGTTTGGCTCTATTTCATTGTTAGCCCACGCGTCCAGGTAATACTGTAAGAGAAATAACACCTTCAATTACATAATTTGTGTGAGTAAAGTGCCAATTCAATGCACCATGGTTGGGGTTAATTAAACAACACTGTGGAAGTATTGCTGTAGTTGCAGGGTTTTAATGGAATAGGGTGATGTGTTATTACAGCATGGCTTGGGTTAATACCGTAGGCATTTTGTTGGACTTGGTATGGACCTGATTTTAGGAAGTCAATATATGTCAGAAGAATGATAAAAGCCATTTGTTGTGGATGCAGCGAATGCACGACCTTTTGGTAGTGAATGCAGCGAATGCACAACCTTTTGGTGGTGGATGCAATAAATGTGCACCTTTGGTGGTGGATGCAGCAAATGCGCTGCCTTTTGGTGGTGGATGCAGTGAATGCGCTGCCTTTTGGTGGTGGATGCAGTGAATGCGCGGCCTATTGGTGGTGGGTGCATCGAATGCGCAACCTTTTGGTGGTGGATGCAGCTAATGTGCGGCCTTCTGGTGGATGCAGCGAATGCGCGGCTTTTTGGTGGTGGATGCAGCGAATGCGCGGCCTTTTGGTGGTGGATGCAGCGAATGCGCAGCCTTTTGGTGGTGGATGCAGCAAATGTGCTGCCTTCTGGTGGTGGATGCAGTGAATGTGCGCCTTTGGTGGTGGATGCAGCTAATGAGCAACTTTTTGGTGGTGGATGCAGCTAATGCGCAACTTTTTGGTGGTGGATGCAGCTAATGCGCGGCCTTTTGGTGGTGGATGCAGCAAATGTGCAGCCTTTTGCTGGTGGATGCAGCGAATGCGCAGCCTTTTGGTGGTGGGTGCAGCGAATGCGAAGCCTTTTGGTGGTGTATGCAGCAAATGTGTGGCCTTCTGGTGGTGGATGCAGTGAATGCGCGCCTTTGGTGGTGGATGCAGCAAATGCGCAACCTTTCGGTGGTGGATACAGCTAATGCGCGGCCTTTTGGTGGTGGATGCAGCGAATGTGCGCCCTTTTGGTGGTCGATGCAGCGAATGCGCGGCCTTTTGGTGGTGGATGCAGTGAATGCGCGGCCTTTTGGTGGTGGATGCAGTGAATGCGCGGCCTTTTGGTGGTGGATGCAGTGAATGCGCGGTCTATTGGTGGAGGATGCAGCGAAAGCGCTGCCTTTTGCTGGTGGATGCAGCGAATGTTCGGCCTTTTGGTGGTGGATGTAGCGAATGCGCTGCCTTTTGGTGGTGGATGCAGCGAATGCGCTGCCTTTTGGTGGTGGATGCAGCGAATGCGCGGCCTTTTGGTGGTGGATGCAGCGAATGCGCGGCCTTTTGGTGGTGGATCCAGCGAATGCGCGGCCTTTTGGTGGTGGATGCAGCGAATGCGCGGCCTTTTGCTGGTGGATGCAGCGAATATGCTGCCTTTTGCTGGTGGATGCAGCGAATGCACAGCCTTTTGGTGGTGGATGCAGCGAATGTGCGGCCTTTTGGTGGTGGATGCAGCGAATGTGCGCCCTTTTGGTGGTGGATGCAGCAAATGTTCGACCTTTTGGTGGTGAATGCAGCGAATGCGCGGCCTTTTGGTGGTGGATGCAGCAAATGCGCAGTCTTTTGGTGGTGGATGCAGCAAATGTGTGGCCTTCTGGTGGTGGATGCAGTGAATGCGCGCCTTTGGTGGTGGATGCAGCAAATGAGCAACCTTTCGGTGGTGGATGCAGCTAATGCGCGGCCTTTTGGTGGTGGATGCAGTGAATGTGCGGCCTTTTGGTGGTCGATGCAGCGAATGCTCGGCCTTTTGGTGGTGGATGCAGTGAATGCGCGGCCTTTTGGTGGTGGATGTAGTGAATGCGCGGTCTATTGGTGGAGGATGCAGCGAAAGTGCTGCCTTTTGCTGGTGGATGCAGCGAATGTTCGGCCTTTTGGTGGTGGATACAGCGAATGCGCGGCCTTTTGGTGGTGGATGCAGCGAATGCGCAGCCTTTTGGTGGTGGATGCAGCGCATGCACGGCCTTTTGGTGGTGGATGCAGCGAATGTTCTGCCTTTTGGTGGTGGATGCAGCGAATGCGCGGCCTTTTGCTGGTGGATGCAGTGAATATGCTGCCTTTTGGTGGTGGATGCAGCGAATGTGCGGCCTTTTGGTGGTCGATGCAGCGAATGCGCAGCCTTTTGGTTGTCGATGCAGTGAATGTTCGGCCTTTTGGTGGTGGATACAGCGAATGCGCGGCCTTTTGGTGGTGGATGCAGCGAATGCGCAGCCTTTTGGTGGTGGATGCAGCGCATGCACGGCCTTTTGGTGGTGGATGCAGCGAATGTTCTGCCTTTTGGTGGTGGATGCAGCGAATGTTCGGCCTTTTGCTGGTGGATGCAGTGAATATGCTGCCTTTTGGTGGTGGATGCAGCGAATGTGCGGCCTTTTGGTGGTCGATGCAGCGAATGCGCAGCCTTTTGGTTGTGGATGCAGTGAATGCGCGGCCTTTTGGTGGTGGATGCAGTGAATGCGCGGTCTATTGGTGGAGGATGCAGCGAAAGCGCTGCCTTTTTCTGGTGGATGCAGCGAATGTTCGGCTTTTTGGTGGTGGATGTAGCAAATGCGCTGCCTTTTGGTGGTGGATGCAGCGAATGCGCTGCCTTTTGGTGGTGGATGCAGTGAATGTTCGGCCTTTTGGTGGTGGATGCAGCGAATGCGTGGCCTTTTGGTGGTGGATGCAGCGAATGCGCGGCCTTTTGGTGGTGGATGCAGCGAATGTTCGGCCTTTTGGTGGTGGATGCAGCAAATGCGCGGCCTTTTGCTGGTGGATGCAGCGAATATGCTGCCTTTTGGTGGTGGATGCAGCGAATGCACAGCCTTTTGGTGGTGTATGCAGCGAATGTGCCGCCTTTTGGTGGTGGATGCAGCGAATGTGCGGACTTTTGGTGTTGGATGCAGCAAATGTTCGACCTTTTGGCGGTGGATGCAGCTAATGCGCGGCCTTTTGGTGGTGGATGCAGCAAATGTGTGGCCTTCTGGTGGTGGAGGCAGTGAATGCGCGCCTTTGGTGGTGGATGCAGCAAATGTGCAACCTTTCGGTGGTGGATGCAGCGAATGCGCGGCCTTTTGTGGTGGATGCAGCGAATGTTCGCCCTTTTGGTGGTGGATGCAGCGAATGCGCGGCCTTTTGCTGGTGGATGCAGCGAATACACTGCCTTTTGGTGGTGGATGCAGCGAATGCACAGCCTTTTGGTGGTGGATGCAGCGAATGTGCTGCCTTTTGGTGGTGGATGCAGCGAATGTGTGGCCTTTTGGTGGTGGATGCAGCGAATGTTCGACCTTTTGGTGGTGGATGCAGCGAATGCGCGGCCTTTTGGTGGTGGATGCAGCGAATGCGGGGTCTTTTGGTGGTGGATGCAGCGAATGCGTGGCCTTTTGGTGGTGGATGCAGCGAATGCGTGGCCTTTTGGTGGTGGATGCAGCGAATGCGTGGCCTTTTGGTGGTGGATGCAGCGAATGTGGGGTCTTTTGGTGGTGGATGCAGCGAATGCGTGGCCTTTTGGTGGTGGATGCAGCGAATGCATGGCCTTTTGGTGGTGGATGCAGCCAGACAAAAGTTGTTGCTGACCTGAAGCGGGACTTAAGCTCAGTCATCATCATTAATTAGCTGCTAGAGATATAGGCTAATTGTTAGAAAACTATTTTAGTGCTTTATCATGCCTCCCAATTGTCCTGATTTCGGGTCCTGCTTGCTGTCCCAATTTGTTTCCCTGGTGTTTTGTATCCAGTGACACAATGGTCCTGTCCGCAAGCAATACAAACACATCATTAGACCCACTCGTCCTTTGCAGCAGACACTGATACCATGTAGAGAGTGCTTCAGAATGGATGGTGCATTATAGAGAGTGCTGACTGAGAGGCTGTTTGTGAGCCTGGTGTGCTTGATGCCCACTGCTTCAGTGTGTGGACCCGCCTGTTTTCTAGCTAGGGCATCGAGGGGGACAGCAAACAAACAACAAGGTGCGAGTGAAGCAGAATGGAGTGTGGCCGTGTAAGTGGCTTCTTAAATAATTGAAGACTAGGGGAGAGTCTGTTGGGGGTAGGCAGGCTGTTCCAAAGGAAAGGAGCCGCCCGCGAGAAGTCCTGCAAGTGCGAGTTAGCAGTAAGGGTGCGAGCAGTAGAGTGGAGAGGGAAGAAATGTAACAGGGAGTTGGTTAGAGCTTTATATGTAAGGGTTAGTACTGTGAATTGACTTCTATAGAATACAGGAAGCCAATGTAACAATATTCTCAGCCCAGCCAGGTAACAATAGGACGTATCCCCACACAAACTCTATTTCTGGAAAAACAAAGGAAGTCACTGGACCTGGATTTGGGTGTGAGGGTGGGGGGGAGTAATTGCTGTCAGATATGCTGATAATGAAACTTCTTTCGGTTGGATAGAAATGCAAACACACCAACAGAGTAACAAAGTGTCGTTTCAGCACAAACACACCAGCGACAAATCTGAAACAATTTCAGTGAGTTATTTAAAGATGTAAAGGACACTCCAGATGGAATCCAATGATACTTATTATCCATTATCTAAACACTAAAAAAGAATATAAAGAATATAAAATTATACAATACAATAAGCTGCCGCCGACATTTGAGGTGTAGGATGTGCAGCACCTGAAGTGGTCTCTCAGCAAACCAGACTGCAGCAAGAGGTTCTATAGCCTGAGACTCTCCCCAGCACCCAAAGCTCGCCCCCCACGTAGCCTTACTAATAATGTGTAAATCTTACTATCTCCCGGCAGCTCTGATTGGAGGCCTCGATCACGCAATCAATTGTTTCATCTCTGATATCTGAGGACACGATACAAACGCCTCCGATCAACAGCGTTTGCGCTTTGTGCAGGATGTGCTTGTGTTGTGCAAACGGTACTCAGAGCAGAGAGACCGTATAAAACTATTCAGTATGGTGAGAAAGTATTAAAAAACGGACAAACCTGTTCACAACCTAGGTGTCATTTTACTGCAAGAAGCATCTCATATATTAATGGTATATTCACCATTAATATTATCGCCTCGGAATGGTGCCAACATATACGGCAGCGTTGTACAGTTTTGCATTGGAGAATTAAACATAAAATAATGTAGAAACAAACTCAATCCCAATTGCAGCTATTTATATAGCGGCAACATATTCCACAGCGCTGTACAATAGGCAAACATTACATTCTAACAAAACATGTATGACACACGGGACAATAGGTGAAGCCGAACTTCCTTTCAATGTAAAGAAATTCTAATGAATATAGATTGAGAATCCCTGTGTTTGAACAAGCTATTTATTAACTTTACATTGTGTTTGAGGGGGTAGGTGTGCACGTATGTATTTCCTGGTCTCTAGTCTATCTCTTTTTCTATTGGAGGTTTTAGGCAAGGGGTGGGGCTTAGGCACACATGTGTACCTGATATCACGTAAAAAATCGGGATAATTCCTCAAACGATGCTTTATCACGTGCATTCTTGCACGTTTAAAGGGACTCTCCAGTGCCAGGAAAACATATCCGTTTCCTGGCACTGCAGGAGCCTGTAGTGCCCCTCTCCCTCCCTCCCACCCCCCATCCAAGGTTGCTGAAGGTTTAAACCCCTTCAGTGATTTACCTGAATTCAGCACCGATGTCCCTCAGCGCTGGGTCAGGCTCCGCCCACGCTCCTCCCCTGCTGACTGGGGAGATCGAATGCGCATGTGCGGCAATGGGCGCGCACGCGCATTAGACTTTCCTATGGGATTCCAGTGACGCTGGAGGCCGTCCAGTGTGGTTTCAAACTTAACCCTGCAATAATTACACTTGTAGGGTTAAGGGTGGTGGGAGTTGGCACCCAGACCACTCCAATGGGCAGAAGTGGTTTGGGTGCCTGGAGTTTGTTGATAGTTTAACGATAATGCTGTAATGATCAGAATGGAGGCACAGTGAGCTAATACTGAAACTATGGAGATATACGCTAAACTTTGGGAATTGGCTGAAACGTGCTATTTATAGTCTGTGAAACATCTAATTAATCATTTGTTTTCTTGCTAATTGAACACATGGCTCAATACATTGACTTTGACATTGATTACATGTTAAGATTACTAGTGATCTATGTGAAAATAATAAATGACTGTAGATTGTATTGCAAGATCTGGAGTCTTATCATATGCCTATGGCTCTCTATAATAGCCATTGTGATCAAGTTGTATTATTAATAATTATTATCCTCTGCGTATATAGCACATCGCGTCATGCTTTACTTATTTGCAGCTATGCTTTGAGTAGAAACAAAGCCGTAATATATTTATTACTTCATCACCGCAGTGGGAAATGGCTTACCAATCAGGACTGTTCCATTAGATTTAGGATTGTTGGCAGGTATTTGCAAACACTCTCCAAACCCAGATTGGAACATTTTTAGAAGTTTAAGCCTGCTGTTTAGTTTGAATACCATTAAATAAATTACTTTAATGTTATTAAAAGCATTCTGATTTCTGCATAAAAAGAGACCACCAGCAGTTTAGCTTTAAACGTAGTTTACAGGCCATTAACAACAAATCACAAGCACAAAACAGTTAAAGTTTTTTACATATAGTACATAAAGCTTTTAGAAACGATTACATACAAATTAGTTCAACTTCACCTGCTGCCATTTTGTGTTCATTTCTTTACATTTTTCAAATCTCTCTCTGCCGATTTCTGTTGTGAAGTTCTTAATTTACCGCTGAAGTTCAAAATGGCGGCACCGCTGTGTGACATCATCAGACGCCACTATTGTGTTCGTGCGAAGAAGATGGCTGCCAACTGAGTTCACACGTGTTTGTGCATACGAACGGCGGCCACCCAGCGAACACTTAGAATGTTGAGGTGTCAGGAAAGGTCAATAGGAGTTATTGAGCCCAGAGGTGGTCTGCAATTCGTGTGGTTGTTCGGTTCCCGAACAAAGAGGGAAACTACATGAATCAAGTCTTTTAAAAGGCTGTTACATGGCCCATAGTCCTTGGGCCGGAGGCTAGCCAGCAGGCTCCCCCAGGAGCTCGTGGCATAGGCATCTTTGCCACAGTCTGCAATTGGTAGACAACCACTAGGGGTAGTTTTAGTACGACAATGTACAACATTGTTTTAGACAACATTGCTATTTGTCTAAAACATGTTTTACATTGCAGGACTAAGGGGGACAGGGACTCTGCACCCACACCACTTCAATGAGCTGATATGGTCTGGGTGTCTATATGGTCCCATCGGTCTGTCAATCCACCATAGCAACAGTAGCTCAACTAAAAATGTAGGGCCACAGTCTGTCACCCTATCTTTAATTGTTTCCTATGGCTTCCAAGCTCAGTGTGATAGTGTATCGTTGGCTTCCTGCCTCGAGTTTAATAAAATGGAGATAGACATTAGGGTTAAATTGTGAAGGTCCCTTTGCTTTAAGAAGTGCTGAGCTGCAACATATGGGCAGCTATATGGCCAGGAGAATAGTTTATGGCTACTGGATCTGAGCTTTACAAGCAATCTTCTTGAAGTTTTAATGGTTGCTCTGGTGATTAATCTGGCTTGAGAGTCATTGCTTTTGGTGAGCCTGTGTTTCCTTAGACTTTGCTTTCTTTTCTTATAAAAACCTTTAATCTTTCATTACAAGGTTACCTTCATCTGCCATAAATAACCTAATTATGACCACACAAAGAAAATGGAAGAGTTTCTCATGGAAGGTTTTTTTAAACTCTTGCCTTTCAAATAACCGTTTTATGATTCACTCAAAGTTTAAAACTGGTCCGATTACATGTTACAAAAATGGAAAGGCTTGTAATTTTTATTATATATTCACATTTTTATTATAAATAATAATAATAATAATAATAATAATAATAATAAAACATTATAAAAATACCAAGGTCAAAAAAATAGATTTCTAAGAAATGGTGTGATGACTCATTCTTAGGACGAAATATTAAAATAATGACATGATGACTCCCAAAGTAAACTAAAAATGTATTTAAATTTAAAAACAGCTATAAGTAAAAAAAAAAATACTTTTAATTCCCAACAATTCCCAATTTAGTGACTAACCCTGTCAATGTTAATTTTCAGCCAAAATGCAATTAGTTTGAATTAAAGGAATACTATAGGGCCACGAACACAAACATGTATTCCTGACCCTAGAGTGTTAAAACCACCATCTAGAACCCCCTGGTCTCCCTTGCCTCTCTAAATATAGTAACAATCTTAATTGTATTCAAGTCTGCAGCTGCTGCCTCTGCCTGGGAACTGACTCTGTCTGCTGCCATCATCAGAAGTGGTGTTCTGAGCCAATCACAATGCTTCCCCATAGGATTGTCTGAGACTGTCAAGGAGGCAGATCAGGGGCAGAGCCAAAACAAGCCAAACACAGCCCTGGCCAATCAGCATCTCCTCATAGATATGCATTGAATCAATACATCTCTATGGGGAAAGTTCAGTGTCTGCATGCAGAGGGTGGATAAACTGAATGTCAGTCACACTGTGCAGCACTGCCCCAGGAAGTACCTCTAGTAGCCATCTGAGGAGTGACCAGTGCGGTTATCACTAGGCTGTAATGTAAACACTGCATTTTTCCTGAAAAGACAGTGTTTACAGCAAAAAGCCTGAAGGGAATGATTCTACTCACCAGAACAAATACAGTAAGCTGTAGTTGTTCTGCTAACTATAGTGTCCCTTTAAGGCCAATCAGCGGATAGTCTGAATTCTATAACAGGTCCATATAGATGTAGGACTGAACTAATGACTCGCAATGAACAAGCATGTTGGCTTAATTCATAATTTGGAGTTCTGTTTCTCTAGCTGAACTGCGGAGTGTCCATATAGCCATCTTGTTTATATTCATGTTCATCGTTTGTCCTTTAATTATTATTTCATTTTTTGTTTCCTTTGTTCAGTGATACAGATCGGACTGGCCATTGGGCAACTCAGGCAAATGGGGTGGGCCATAATGGCCATGGACCAGGGCTGAGAGGAGATATCAGAGGATCAAAGATCCCATTGGCACTTTAATCTGGAGAGGAGAGAGGAGAGGACCAGCTCTGTCGGGTTCCTCCTGCGGGCTTGGAGCGTTGCCACGGCTACCATGGCAAAGCTCCGACCAGATCTTTGAAGAATGAACTCTAACCGGAGGAGCTGCAAGCTAGAATTCCCTCACCAGTAGACCACCAGGGCTTGTAATGTTACCCCTAGCAGGCAAAATGTATGATGGGAAGGTAGATATAACATTTATTTATTTTATTAATTTAGAAAAAATAAATAAATATATATATATATACATTTACTTTGCACCCATCTGACCCCCGCACAATACCTCCCAATACATTTACACACTGCACACCTCCCTCACACACACACTTTACCCCTCAAACACACACACACTGCACACCTCACTCACACACACACACTGCAAACCTCACTCACACACACACTGTACCCCACAAACACACATTGTATCTCTCAAACATACTCACATTGAATCCTTTGCACATACACTGTACCCCTCAAACACACACATTGCACTCGTCACACACACTGTACCCCACAAACACACAAAATTGGAAGCGCTTCAGACTGTTTTTTTTTACCTTCTTTTGGATCAACAGCAAAAGCATATGTGAGGAAGGCTGAACTTGATGGACGCAAGTCTCTTTTCAGCTATGTAACTATGTAACTATGTAACTATGTAACTCATATTGAACCCCTGACACACACTGAACCCTTCACATACACATTGAGCCCTCACACACACAGTGCATACATATTGCACCCCTCACACACACACACACTGCACCACTCACACACACATTGAACTTCTCACACACATTGCACACCTCAGACACACATTGCACCACTCACACACACATTGAACTTCTCACACACATTGCATCACTCATACAGACATTGCATCCCTCGCACACTGCATTCCCAACACACACATACACTGCACCCCTCACACACACGGCACCCCTCACACACAGCACCCCTCACAAACACATTGCACCTCTCACACACACATTGCACTCCTCTCACAAACACACTGCACCCCTCACACAGACATTGCATTCCTCACACACTGCATTTCTAACACACATTGCGCCCCTACACACTAGATCCCCTATAGAAACTACATTCCTTATACACATCCTAGAGCCTCTATACACACACACATATAAACCCACCCCCTGCTCACTGGAATGCTGTAATTAACAGATTTATATATTGGAGTTATTGAAATACTCATAGTAAATATCACACGATTGCCCACTACTCGTGTGGTTTGTGAGATTGTAGGAGTGTCCAGGTGGTGATTGCACCAATTCATTTCATTCTGCATTGTTACCAGCTGTATTTCAGAGACAGTTTTAGTGAAATTATGCTTTGGAATGCTCTATAAATGTGTATTTATTTAGGTGTTACTGTCTTATCTTATCTAGATTTGCCAGCTAAATACAGCAAGGCTTTCACAGCTACAGAGAAATGCAAATAAATCGCACTGATCAGTGATGTTAAAGATTCTATAAAACGACAACTTATTATCACAAAGTTTTTTTATGTATTTTACCAAAGATTTAAAACATACACAGAAAGGATAAGCTTTAGAGTATAGATATGATAGCAAACATTAATAGTAAGGGTTACCCTAAATCCCTTACTGAAAGATATAGAGAAAACAATACACACAAAAATATAAAGTCCAATTAGTCCACAATTGATGGAGTCTGTTCTCAACTGGTAACTGTCCAGACTTCAGATAGTGGGAGTATATGAAATAAAAGCAGAAAGGTGCAGGACATACACAACAATAATGTATATGGTACATCACTCACGTTTGAGAGAGCTATAAGACCAGCTCTCAGTTTAGCAGCATGCAGCCGTACAATCCTTACAGATGGATATGTAGATTTGGGGCTGGTCCCTCAATGTGTGGTTTGATATATAAAATATAAAAATGGCAAACAATAGTGTTAGCTGTAATCAATATAATAATGGTTGTAAAAGTAGGAATATTCTTCTCACATGTGCTAGAGCAGTAGACCTGCTCTGATGGTAGCGCTTGGGTGGTATAATTTTCACCAGGGATATAATGTTAGGTAGATTCACCAAGGATTGGTATCCAAAGTTTCCTTATTAGGTATGGTTTTTTAGGGCCAGGAACAGAAGAAGATAAAAAAAAATAATAAAAGCAACTAAAAGCATAAAAAGTGTAATAAATGGACAGCCAAATATACTTTAATGCTTTAAAAACAAAGGTAAAGGGGCGGAGCCAACCGCGAGCCGAGCTGGACGTGCTGTAGCTGAGCTCCGACTGGGACCGCGGGTAATCCACAAACATCGGGCGAACAACGCAATATGGGACACCCCAGAAAAGGTACCAACCCAGCTCAAACCTCCCAGAGGCAGTCCGCAGCAAAAACGGGCGCTCTCACTAAATTCTTTAAGGATAATCCGGCGAAAAACGCCGATGAAGTAGGCCCCAAAATGGCGGCGGAAATTTTAAACGAGCAAGCTCCATCCTCACCCCCATTAAGCCCAGCCAGCTCAGACACGGCCTCCACACATATCGATGCAGATCTGAGAGCTATACTTAACAACCTGCCTACCAAACAGGATATTCAGGCTTTAATCCAGAAAATGGAATCCTCATTCCAAAATAAACTAGACAATATGGCGGCAGAGGTTAAAGGGGTAGAGGAAAGATTAGAAGCACTCGAAGATAACCAAGACCACACACTCACCCAGGTTCAGCAGGTTCACCAGGCCCTAGAAGCACAAAACACCCAGATGGCCATGATGTACAGGGCTATTGATGATATCGATAATAGGGGAAGGCGCAACAACCTGCGACTAAAAGGCGTACCAGAAGTTGAAGGGGAAAACCTTCCTAAACTACTACAGGAGCTATTCAATTACTTACTCCACAAAGATCCAGCGGAGCACATTCTGTTTGATAGAGCCCATAGAGCACTGAGACCGCGAGGCCCGGCCTCTGATGCCCCAAGAGACATAATTTGCCGTTTACACTACTTTGGGACTAAAGAAGAAATACTGCGAGAACTAAGAAAAACATCTCAACCGTTACTATTCCTTGGGGCCCAAATACAAATTTACCCGGACCTTTCCTGGATGACTCTACAAGCTCGACGGGTTCTAAGACCCCTGACAGACCTACTACGTGCCAGAAACATCAAGTACAGATGGGGTTTCCCCCTCTCGCTGACGGCCACACACAACGGAACCACCGCTACCGTGACTACTGCAGAAGATATCGCCACATTTACATCTACTTTAAACGTACCCGACGTGCAGATTCCCGATTGGTACGGCCCGATTCAAGCACCCCATAACTACCACCGCCCTCAGAGAGCGAGATGGCAAACACCGCCAAAGAGACGTCGCAACGATCACCATCTTCCCCAGCGAAACTCACAAAGACAACAGGCTGAACCACACCGAAACTGACGCCCGGGACAATATTACGCCAGAAAAGACCGAAAAACCATATAAACGACCAGTAAGACATTGCCTATATTTTGTTTACAGACCACCATTCTGTTTACGACCGACCAGGAAAATCAGCAAAAAAGGACTCAGACATTGGTTTCACACTGTATGAGGCCTCACCTACCTCTTCCCAGAAGCAACAAGGATCCCAGCACAAAGGTTTCTCTGGTGACTCACAAAAGGACTTTACCACTGGGTCAACACCGAAAGACAAGTCTGTGCAACCCCAAAAGGACTTACCGACCCAAACCAGTGACTCTCACCGCCAGAATGGGATAGGTAACACACAACTGGTATTTGGGAGTACCCCCTCCTCTTCAGCACATGCCAGAGCGGAGAGCTGGGGTTACCTATCTACCTATCTACCTAGAGATTTTCCGAATGTGTTGAATAACTTTAACATGTTATTGTTCAGTTTTGCCTCTGTATTCACTCTCCTACCCTCCCTCCCCTTGGCTAACCTACCATCCCCCCTCTGAACCGCTTCCCCCAACTGCTTTGGCCCTCAGGGGCGACCGGGGGCTGGAGGGACCCAAAGGGGCGACCCAGGGTCCTCTCCCCCACAACGTGCTCTTTCTCCATCCCCACCTTTCTATCATTGTGTTACAACATGTATCAGAGGGATATTGAAGGGGAGCGGGAGTATGGGAGCGGGACGGGGGCCTAGGGGAACTATGACCAAGAGAGAGCGAGAGAGAGTGCTAATCTAGCTTGACACCTTACACATCCCTGTCTAAGTAAGCTGCTCTAAATTACCCTACGGGCCCAGAGGCCCGCTTGCAGCGCATAGAATGGTCCCAATTCCTAACAGAAATACTAAGCCCGAAACCCACTACCATCCATAACTAGTCAGGTGGATTACCCGCCACCACCCCTACGTCGCACATACCAACCTAGACTTCCCCCCCACCACAGATAGACTGTGGAACCCTCTGTAGCAGCAATACAAGCCCAAGCGGTGCCTTACCTGCCTCCCTGCGCTCACCTAGCACGCAAGGGGAGAAGCCACCGGCTAAAGGGGCTTACCCATTCATAATACTAAAGCACTCTCATTCGCTAGCTCCAGAGTTTATCCTAAGTCTTTGTATATAGTTGGATTTAATCCGGTTTATTTTTTCTTTGTTTTTCTTATTGTTACGCTGATAATTGCACCTAACCTGATTTTCTTGGAATCACCTCTCCGCACACACTACTATCTGGACAACCGCTACCCGAACAACCCTACCACTCCACACTCTTTGAAATAGGGAGCTCTTCCCTCTCCCTGACTGTCCCACCATGGCAACTATTCGTATAACGACACTGAATGTGAGAGGTCTCAACTCCCCTCTCAAAAGATCTCTGGCTCTCAGGGAACTTCACGACCTTAAAACAGATATAGCGTTTCTACAAGAAACACATTTCAGAGCAGACTCAGCCCCAACCCTACGCAATAAACATTACCCACTGGGCTACTTTAGCAATTATGAAGGTTCCAAATCAAAAGGGGTGGCCATTCTGATAAATGCACACATACCCTTCACGTACTTGTCACACCAATCGATCGCAGATGGCAGGCTCCTGATAGTCAAAGGAAAGATAGGGAACTCAGTAGTGACCCTTGCCAACCTATACCTCCCCAACATAAAACAATGCACATACACCCGCAAATACCTGGCTGCAGTAGACAAAGTCACGGAAGGGTTACTTATTTTAGGGGGAGACTTCAACATTTCAATAGACTCTGATTTGGACACTACCTCCAAATACACCAAATACAACGCAACCTCCAGGTCCAGAATTGTCCAGCTCTTAGACGAGCATCATCTCTTCGACTGTTGGCGTGTGACACACCCCACCTCCCGAGACTACTCCTTTTTCTCAGCGGTTAAACACACATACTCAAGATTAGACATGCTTTTTCTCCAACATAGACACCTTCACCTCATACAGTCCTGCGAATATGGCCCTATTACCTGGTCTGACCATGGCCCCCTCTCCATGACAATTCGGATACCAAACCTGATCCCATCAAGATCACAGTGGAAGCTTAATGACACACTACTTAATGACCCAGTCAATGTAGCCTCATTAAACGAGACACTTACTAAATACTTTGAGGAAAACTGTACACCGGCAGTATCGCCCACAGTTGTGTGGGAAGCTCACAAAGCCGTAATAAGAGGACACATAATTGCCATAGCTTCCAGACAAAAGAAAGCGAGGGAGGCTCAGATTACATCCCTCACGAAAGACATCAGACACCTAGAACGCACCCACAAACATCACTTGCACCTAGATACCTACAAGGAACTAACGGACAAGCGTTCCTCTCTCCAAACACTACTGAATGCAAAAATCCAGAAATCTCTCTTTTACTCCAAACATAAATACTACACCCAGAGCGGAAAGTGCGGCCGCATGTTGGCCAGGGCAATACAAAAAGAGAGGCAACAAACATACATAACCCATATTAAAAAGTCCACTGGGACTATGACTCACCTATTACCTGACATAATGGAAGAATTCCACTCCTACTATACGAATTTATACAATCTCAGGTCCCAACCGCCAGACCCAAAGGACATACAAAACTTTCTCACCCAGAGATTAACACAAACGATACCACCCAATGCCAGACAGGCACTGGACTCTCCACTCACACCAGAGGAATTCTCACTAATCACACGACAGTTGCCATTAGGGAAAAGTCCAGGGCCTGATGGATTCTCAGCCAAATACTTTAAAACATTTTCCGCGACCCTGAACAAGCCGTTCCTACAGGTATTTAACTCCTTACACCAAGGTCACACCCTACCGCGAGAAACACTTGAAGCCCATATCACACTCATTCCCAAACCAGGCAAGGATATGACGGAATGTGGCAGCTACAGGCCCATCTCACTAATAAACGTAGACTTAAAAATCTTTACCAAGATACTGGCAGTCCGTCTCAAGCCCTACCTACAGGGACTTATCCACCCAGACCAATCAGGGTTCGTGCCAGGCCGAGAAGCCAAGAATAATACCACCAAAGTATTAAATCTCATATACCATGCAAAGATGAACAATGACCCAAGCCTTATCCTCACGATCGACGCCGAAAAGGCGTTCGATAGGGTGGACTGGGCCCTGTTACAAGCTACATTGCAGGCCATGGGATTCGGGCCCAACTGGTTAGCTTGGCTCTCAGCCGTATATTCCAGACCGGGGGCTAAAATAAGAATAAATGGCCAACTCACAGACACAGTCCACATTTCCAATGGGACGAGGCAAGGGTGTCCCCTTTCTCCCCTCTTGTTCATCCTAACACTAGAACCCTTCCTCCAGGGAATTAGAGACAACCCGAATATTCAAGGGATACAAATAGCAGACAAGGAGTATAAGGTATCTGCTTTTGCGGATGACCTTTTATACACAATTCGAAACCCTGAAACCTCGCTCCCTCACCTGCTACAGGAAATTGACCAATATAACTTGGTGTCCAACTATAAGATGAATAGCAGCAAAAGTGAGATCTTGCCTCTAACCATTCCAGCAGAGCTAGGGGACCGACTTAGGCAGACGTACCCCTTCCACTGGCCACAGAACTCAGTCAGGTACCTAGGAATACAGCTCACAAATACACTCAACAAAACATACGAACTCAACTTCCCCCCACTACTGGCCAACATTGATAGAGACTTAAAAAATTGGAACAAACCCCAATTCAGCTGGCTATGCAGAGTACACATACTAAAAATGGCCATCTTGCCGAAATTTCTATATGTACTACAAACACTGCCTATAAAAATACCAGCTACCTTCTTTAAGACGGTAAAACACATCTTCTCCACTTTCCTTTGGGCTGGTAAACGCCCGAGAACCCAATATACACAACTGACGAGACATAAGTTCCACGGAGGCCTAGGTGTACCGGACATAGAGACATACCACAAGGCAGTGATCCTGTCCAGAATCTATGATTGGACTAATACCTATAACCAGAAACAATGGGTACAAATAGAAGCGACAAGCCTAAAAGTTCACATCAACACAATACCCTGGCATCAAACGGGCCTACCGTGGATTAGACAGGACCACTCAGACCACCCGACAGTAATCCCTACTCTGAAATATTGGAACACTATCAAGACACTTGAAAACATTGCCCCCTACCCCTCCCCACTATACCCAATAACTAAAAACCCATACTTCAAACCGGGCCTCTCACAACACGCCTACAGTAACTTTGGGAACCAACCAGAACAACTACATCTGAAAGATGTAACCAATAGGCAAGGAATAGTCCCACTGGCGGATCTAATCCAAACGCCCACACACACACCCATGCAACACTACAATTACGCACAACTCTCACACTTCCTACAAGCGCACCAATCACTCTCACAAGGACACAGACCAATGTCCACATTCGAACACAGGGCCCTCCTGGGGACAATGAAAAAGAAACACATCACCGTGTTCTATAAAATCCTTCAGATGACCGTACATGCCCAACTCCCAGAATTCACAAAGTCATGGGAAAAAGAACTAAAGATTACACTGACAAATGACGAATGGGAATTGATATTTAAAAACATCTTTAAGTCCACTACTAACACTATTGCCCAAGAGAGTAATTACAAGCGCATCTCTAGATGGCACTTTACTCCAACCAGGTTACGCAATTTCTTCCTGAACGCTTCCAACCTCTGTTGGAGATGCAAAACAGACATAGGGACTCCGGGCCATATCTGGTGGTTCTGCCCCATAATTCAAACATACTGGAGCAAACTAACCACCATAATGCAACTTATAACAAAATATGTGGTACCGCAGTCTCCCGAGGTCCTCCTTTTCATGCTGTATCCCACCGTTCTACCGAAATCAACACGCCTCCTGCTTAACCACCTGCTTACAGCAGCTAATGCCCTAATTCCTCTCAAATGGAAGCAAACCAGACCCCCATCTATTAGGGAATGGATCACCAAGGTGGACTCCATCAGGCAGATGGTGGAACTCTCGCACTCCATAGCAGGCACATATGATGTATTTACGTACACTTGGGCACCCTGGGATTCTTACATCAAAGACTCAGCATTATCCCCTCTTCACAATACTTAACCCACAGAGCTAACCATGGGCGAGTTCGACGAAGGCCCTCCCGTGCAGAAGTCATCCCTTAGAGTAACGCTATTGCTACCCCACTGAATGTAAACCTGTCGCTATCGATATTGTACTAGTGTTGTTTAAAAGGTTAGACATTCCTTAAATGTTCAGCGGTACACAACTGTCATTTTCCCCAGAATACTGTGTGATATAATATGTTCTGAACTGTTTTGACTCATATGTTCATGTATTGTAAAGTGCAAAAATGAATAATAAAATTTAAAAAAAAAAAAAAAAAAAAAAAACAAAGGTAAAAACAACACAATGCGTTTTGCCAACTGGTAGATCCTCTACCCTTGAGAAAGCTCCCCAGTTGGCGAAACGCGTTGTGTTGTTTTAACCTTTATTTTTGAACCATTAAGATCCACATTAGTAAATTTCACAATAATGCTTATTGCTTATGTAAGTATCAACAGATACACATCTCCCAATATTCAAATGGATAAAGAGGAACATTTGAATTATTTAATGACAGGCAGGGCTTTTCTGAGAAATTGCAGGTGACTTTTTAATAACAATTTATACTGCTACAAAGTCATGTAGAACAAAATCAAAGTATCTTATTCACACAGACTGATTTCTAAACTCATTTATTGAGTGACCCGAGCGTTTTTCCATTTTCTTACCGTTAAGGACCAGGGCTGTCTTTACATTTCTGCAGTGTTTGTGTTTAGCTGTAATTTTTCTCTTACTCATTTACTGTACCCGCACATATTATATACAGTTTTTCTCACCATTAAAGTGTATTTCTAAAAATACCATTATTTTGATCATATCGTATAATTTACTATGAAAAATTATAAAATATGAAGACAAATTTAAAAAAACACACTTTTTACAACTTTGAACCCCAAAATCTGTTACACATCTACAACCGCCAAAAAACACCCATGCTAAATAGTTTTAAAATTTTGTCCTGAGTTTAGAAATACCCAATGTTAACATTAGTGATGTCGTGAACATAAAATTTTCGGTTCACGAACGTCGAACGCGAACTTCCGCAAACGTTCGCGATTCGGCGAACCGGGCGAACCGCCATAGACTTCAATGGGCAGGCGAATTTTAAAACCCACAGGGACTCTTTCTGGCCACAATAGTGATGGAAAAGTTATTTCAAGGGGACTAACACCTGGACTGTGGCATGCCGGAGGGGGATCCATGGCAAAACTCCCATGGAAAATTACACAGTTGATGCGTTTTTTTTGATGAGTCTGGTTTTAATCCATAAAGGGCATAAATCACCTAACATTCCTAAATCACAATGGATATGGATTGACACCTGACATATGACATATTGACAACTTGACATATGGATTGACAGCTGTCCTCAGAGACCCTGATACACACTGACACAGAGCAGAATAGGGACTGTTCCCCCTACATAGGGTCACTTGGCAGATATGGATTGACACCTGTCCTCAGGGACCCTGATACACACTGACACAGAGCAGAATAGGGACTGTTCCGCCTACATAGGGTCACTTGGCAGATATGGATTGACACCTGTCCACAGGGACCCTGATACACACTGACACAGAGCAGAATAGGGACTGTTACCCCTACATAGGGTCACTTGGCAGATTTTGGATTGACACCTATCCTAATGATCCCTGATACACACTGACACGGAGCAGAATAGGGACTGTTCCCCCTACATAGGGTCACTTGGTAGATATGGATTGACACCTGTCCTCAGGGACCCTGATACACACTGACACAGAGCTGAATAGGGACTGTTCCCCCTACATAGGGTCACTTGGCAGATTTTGGATTGACACCTGTCCTCAGGGACCCTGATACACACTGACACAGAGCAGAATATTGACTGTTCCTCCTACATAGGGTCACCATTTTTAGCCCAAGGCAGCTCATCTCATCAGGCCTTTTTTAGTCGAATGTGTCGCCCACTGTCAGTCCCTTCGGGATCCATCCCTCATTCATCTTAAAGGACCACTCTAGTGCCAGGAAAGCATACTCGTTTTCCTGGCACTAGAGTGCCCTGAGGGTGCCCCCACCCTCAGGGACCCCCTCCCGCCCGGCTCTGGAAAGGGGAAAAGGGTTAAAACTTACCTTTTTCCAGCGCTGGGCGGGGAGCTCTCCTCCTCCTCTCCGCCTCCGTTCCTCCCCGTCGGCTGAATGCGCACGCGCGGCAAGAGCTGCGCGCGCATTCAGCAGGTCGCATAGGAAAGCATTTACAATGCTTTCCTATGGACGCTTGCGTGCTCTCACTGTGATTTTCACAGTGAGAATCACGCAAGCGCCTCTAGCGGCTGTCAGTGAGACAGCCACTAGAGGAAATAGGGGAAGGCTTAACTAATTGATAAACATAGCAGTTTCTCTGAAACTGCTATGTTTATAAAAAAATTAGTTAACCCTAGCTGGACCTGGCACCCAGACCACTTCATTAAGCTGAAGTGGTCTGGGTGCCTAGAGTGGTCCTTTAATAAAGGTGAGGTAATCTAGACTTTTTTGACCTAGGCGACTTCTCTTCTCAGTGACAATACCTCCTGCTGCACTGAAGGTCCTTTCTGACAGGTAACTTGAAGCGGGGCAGGCCAGAAGTTCTATCGCAAATTGGGAAAGCTCAGGCCACAGGTCAAGCCTGCACACCCAGTAGTCAAGGGGTTCATCGCTCCTTAGAGTGTCGATATCTGCAGTTAAGGCGAGGTAGTCTGCTACCTGTCGGTCGAGTCGTTCTCTGAGGGTGGATCCCGAAGGGCTGTGGCGATGCGTAGGACTTAAAAAGCTCTGCATGTCTTCCATCAACAACACGTCTTTAAAGCGTCCTGTCCTTGCCGGCGTGGTCGTGGGAGGAGGAGGATTACTTTCACCTCTTCCCCTGTTAGATTCCCGTTGTGCTGTGACATCACCCTTATACGCTGTGTAAAGCATACTTTTTAATTTATTTTGCAAATGCTGCATCCTTTCCGCCGTGTTGTAATTTGGTAACATTTCAGCCACTTTCTGCTTAGCGTGGACACCCAGTACAGGTCGTTCTCCTTCAGCCTTTTTATAATAGGGTCCCTCAACAGGCACGACAGCATGAAAGCCCCCATTTGCACAAGGTTGGATGCCGAGCTACTCATTTCCCGTTCCTCCTCCTCAGTGATCTCAATGAAGGTATGTTCTTCCCCCCAGCCACGTACAACACCACGGGTACCAGATAGGTGACAACGAGCACCCTGGGATGCCTGTTGTGGTTGGTCTTCCTCCTCCTCCTCAAAGCCACATTCCTCCTCTGACTCCTCTTCCTCACAATCCTCTTCCAGCATTGCCGCAGGTCCAGCAAGCGATGCTGATAAGGCTGTTTCTGGTGGTGATGGTGACCACAACTCTTCCTCTTCCTCTTCACGCTCATCTACGGCCTGATCCAGCACTCTTCGCAGGGCACGCTCCGGGAAGAAAACAAATGGTATGATGTCGCTGATGGTGCCTTCAGTGCAACTGACTAGGTTTGTCACCTCCTCAAAAGGATGCATGAGCCTACAGGCATTGCGCATGAGCGCCCAGTAACGTGGCAAAAAAATTCCCAGCTCCCCAGAGGCTGTCCTAGCACCCCGGTCATACAAATATTCATTAACGGCTTTTTCTTGTTGGAGCAGGCGGTCGAACATTAGGAGTGTTGAATTCCAACGTGTCGGGCTGTCGCAAATCGAGCGCCTCACTGGCATGTTGTTTCGCCGCTGGATATCTGCAAAGTGAGCCATGGCCATACAGGGAGTGCAGAATTATTAGGAAAATGAGTATTTTGACCACATCATCCTCTTTATGCATGTTGTCTTACTCCAAGCTGTATAGGCTTGAAAGCCTACTACCAATTAAGCATATTAGGTGATGTGCATCTCTGTAATGAGAAGGGGTGTGGTCTAATGACATCAACACCCTATATCAGGTGTGCATAATTATTAGGCAACTTCCTTTCCTTTGGCAAAATGGGTCAAAAGAAGGACTTGACAGGCTCAGAAAAGTCAAAAATAGTGAGATATCTTGCAGAGGGATGCAGCACTCTTAAAATTGCAAAGCTTCTGAAGCGTGATCATCGAACAATCAAGCGTTTCATTCAAAATAGTCAACAGGGTCGCAAGAAGCGTGTGGAGAAACCAAGGTGCAAAATAACTGCCCATGAACTGAGAAAAGTCAAGCGTGCAGCTGCCAAGATGCCACTTGCCACCAGTTTGGCCATATTTCAGAGCTGCAACATCACTGGAGTGCCCAAAAGCACAAGGTGTGCAATACTCAGAGACATGGCCAAGGTAAGAAAGGCTGAAAGACGACCACCACTGAACAAGACACACAAGCTGAAACGTCAAGACTGGGCCAAGAAATATCTCAAGACTGATTTTTCTAAGGTTTTATGGACTGATGAAATGAGAGTGAGTCTTGATGGGCCAGATGGATGGATTGGTAAAGGGCAGAGAGCTCCAGTCCGACTCAGACGCCAGCAAGGTGGAGGTGGAGTACTGGTTTGGGCTGGTATCATCAAAGATGAGCTTGTGGGGCCTTTTCGGGTTGAGGATGGAGTCAAGCTCAACTCCCAGTCCTACTGCCAGTTTCTGGAAGACACCTTCTTCAAGCAGTGGTACAGGAAGAAGTCTGCATCCTTCAGGAAAACATGATTTTCATGCAGGACAATGCTCCATCACACGCGTCCAAGTACTCCACAGCGTGGCTGGCAAGAAAGGGTATAAAAGAAGAAAATCTAATGACATGGCCTCCTTGTTCACCTGATCTGAACCCCATTGAGAACCTGTGGTCCATCATCAAATGTGAGATTTACAAGGAGGGAAAACATTACACCTCTCTGAACAGTGTCTGGGAGGCTGTGGTTGCTGCTGCACGCAATGTTGATGGTGAACAGATCAAAACACTGACAGAATCCATGGATGGCAGGCTTTTGAGTGTCCTTGCAAAGAAAGGTGGCTATATTGGTCACTGATTTGTTTTTGTTATGTTTTTGAATGTCAGAAATGTATATTTGTGAATGTTGAGATGTTATATTGGTTTCACTGGTAAAAATAAATAATTGAAATGGGTATATATTTGTTTTTTGTTAAGTTGCCTAATAATTATGCACAGTAATAGTCACCTGCGCACACAGATATCCCCCTAAAATAGCTATAACTAAAAACAAACTAAAAACTACTTCCAAAAATATTCAGCTTTGATATTAATGAGTTTTTTGGGTTAATTGAGAACATGGTTGTTGTTCAATAATAAAATTAATCCTCAAAAATACAACTTGCCTAATAATTCTGCACTCCCTGTATAGGAATGCCTGAAATGGCCACACACCTTCCTGGCCTGCTTCAGGACGTCCTGTAAGCCTGTGTATTTATGCACAAAGCGTTGTACGATCAGATTACACACATGTGCCATGCACGGCACATGTGTCAACTTGCCCAACTTCAATGCCGCCAACAAATTTGTTCCGTTGTCACAAACCACTTTGCCGATATCCAGTTGCTGCGGAGTCAGACACTTTTCCACCTGTGTGTTCAGGGCGGACAGGAGTGCTTGTCCGGTGTGACTCTCTGCTTTCAAGCAAGTCAAACCCAAGACGGCGTGACACTGCCGTATCCGGGATGTGGAATAGTACCTGGGGTGCCGTTGATGTGGAGCAAGACGCAGCAGCAGAAGAAGACTCAGCCGAGGAGGTTATGGAAGAGGATGGAGTAGGAGGAGTAGAGGAGGTGACAGCAGGCCTGCCTGCAAGTCGTGGCGGTGTCACCAACTCCTCTGCAGAGCCACGCATTCCATGCTTGGCAGCCGTCAGCAGGTTTACCCAATGCGCAGTGTAGGTGATATACCTGCCCTGACCATGCTTTGCAGACCAGGTATCAGTGGTCAGATGGACCCTTGCCCCAACACTGTGTGCCAGACATGCCATTACTTCCTTTTGCACAATCGAGTACAGGTTGGGGATTGCCTTTTGTGAAAAGAAATTTCGTCCGTATACCTTCCACTGCGGTGTCCCAATAGCCACAAATTTTTTGAACGCCTCAGACTCCACCAGCTTGTATGGTAAAAGTTGGCGGGCTAATAGTTCAGACAAGCCAGCTGTCAGACGCTGGGCAAGGGGGTGACTTTCTGACATTGGCTTCTTACGCTCAAACATGTCCTTGACAGACACCTGACTGTGGGCAGATGAGCGGGAACTGCTCAAGGCGAGAGACGGAGTGCCGGATGGTTGAGAGGGGGCAAGGAGGACAGCAGAGTTAACGTTGCTGAAGATGCTAGACCAGGAGGAGGATGGCGGCTTTGAGTTTGTGTGCTGCTTGTACTCATGTGTTGATCCCATAGGCGTTTGTGATGTGCGATCATGTGCCTACGCAAAGCAGTTGTACCTAGGTGGGTGTTGGACTTCCCATGACTCAGATTCTTTTGGCACAGGTTGCAAATGGCATCGCTGTTGTCAGAGGCAGACGCACAAAAAAAAT
This sequence comes from Pelobates fuscus, assembly GCF_036172605.1. NCBI lineage: Eukaryota > Metazoa > Chordata > Amphibia > Anura > Pelobatidae > Pelobates > Pelobates fuscus. The sequence continues at coordinate 306,340,237 of NC_086322.1, forward strand.
GCCACACTGCTGAGCTCTGCAATGACGGCATTCTGGTGGTGGACACAGCATGCGTTGATTGGCGTGCTGTCGGGCTGACCCCGGGTGCCGATGCATGCTGTCTGACTGTGCCACTAGCTCCTTGCGACGACCTCCCCCTGCTTCCAACTCGTCTCCTCCTCCTCTCTGTCTCCCCATCTGAACTTTCGCCCTGTTCTTCTTCTTGCCGAGCGGGCACCCATGTGACATCCATGGACGCATCGTCATCATCAACCGCTTCACTTGTATCTGACAACTCAGCAAAGGAAGCAGCAGCGGGTACAACATCATCATCATCACACCGTACGTCCATGTGTGTAATGCTGCCTGACTGAGACATATCCCTGTTACCTACATCCTCTGGCAATAATGGTTGCGCATCACTCATTTCTTCAAACGGATGTGTAAATAACTCCTCTGACAGATAAAGTGAAGCGGCTGTGGTGCTAGTGTTGGTGGTGGCGGCAGGCGTGTGAGTGGTATCTTGAGAGGTGCCCGAAGCTAAGCTGGAGGAGGATGGTGCGTCAAGGTTCCGAGCGGAAGCTGTAGAAGATTGGGTGTCCTGTGTTAGCCAGTCAACTATGTCCTCAAAACTTTTCAAGTTCAGGGTACGTGGCCTCTGAAAATTGGGCATTATTCTAGGGCAAAAGGGAATCACAGCACCACAACCACGACTGCCCCTGCGGGGTGGCCTGCCTCTGCCTGTCATTTTTTTTTTTTGGATTAGTGGTACTATGCGTGCAAGTTACTGTGAGACCAGATATAAGTGGCAATGTGCACTGGCAGAGGTTGGCAGAGTACACGCTGTAGGCCTGACACCCGCTTGAAGACAACTAACTGCTATTCAATCTATAACAGTGAAGAAAGTTTTTTGGTTTTAAATGCATGCTATTGTGACACCTGATATGAGTGGCATTGTGCACTTGCAGAGGTTGGCAGAGTACACGCTGTAGGCCTGACACTCGCTTGAAGACAACTAACTGCTATGCAATCTATAACAGTGAAAAAAGTTTTTTGGTTTTAAATGCACGCTATTGTGACAACAGATATGAGTGGCAATGTGCACTTGTAGAGGTTGGCAGAGTACACGCTGTAGGCCTGACACCCGCTTGCAGACAAGTAACTGCTATTCAATCTATAACAGTGAAAAACGTTTTTTGGTTTTAAATGCACGCTATTGTGGCACCAGATATGCGTGGCAATGTGCACTTGCAGAGGTTGGCAGAGTACACGCTGTAGGCCTGACACCCGCTTGCAGACAACTAACTGCTATTCAATCTATAACAGTGAAAAAAGTTTTTTGGTTTTAAATGCACGCTATTGTGACACCAGATATGAGTGCCAATGTGCACTTGCAGAGGTTGGCAGAGTACACGCTGTAGGCCTGACACACCCGCTTGAAGACAAGTAACTGCTATTCAATCTATAACAGTGAAAAAAGTTTTTTAGTTTTAAATGCACGCTATTGTGACACCAGATATTAGTGGCAATGTGCACTTGCAGAGGTTGGCAGAGTACATGCTGTAGGCCTGACACCCGCTTGAAGACAACTAACTGCTATTCAATCTAGAACAGTGAAAAAAGGTTTTTGGTTTTAAATGCATGCTACTGTGACACCAGATATGAGTGGCAATGTGCAGTGGCAGAGGTTGGCAGAGTACACGCTGTAGGCCTGAGACACAGACGCTTGCAGACAACTAACTGCTATTCAATCTATTACAGTGAAAAAAAAAATTGTTTTTAAATGCAAGCTATTGTGACACCAGATATGAGTGGTGGCACTGGGCAAGTGGGCACAGTATCCACTGTGAGCCTGACACAGAAGCTGGCAGGCAGGCAGGCTACTGCAACTAGATTACACAAAAAAATTATGTTCTAGCCCTAAAAAGGGCTTTTTGGGGTGCTGTCCTTACAGCAGAGATCAGATGAGTCCTTCAGGACTGTAGTGGACACTGAATACACTAGCCTAGCTATACATTTCCCTATCAAATGAGCAGCAGCTACACTTTCCCTCCTCTATCTAAGAATGCAGCTTCAGAATGAATCTAAAATGGATGCTGTACAGGAGGTGGGAGGGTCTGGAAGGGAGGGTCTGCTGCTGATTGGCTGGAATGTGTCTGCTGACTGTGAGGCACAGGGTCAAAGTTTAGTCAATGGTGACGAATAGGGGGCGTATCGAACCGCGAATGTGTTCGCCCGCCAGGGCGAACGCGAACACGCTATGTTCGCCAGGAACTATTTGCCAGAGAACAGTTCGGTACATCACTAGTTAACATGTTCTTAGCTTTTTTTTTGCAAGTTAAAGGGCTATAAGTACAAGTAGGACATTGCTGATTCAAAATATATATTTTTAAAATGTATCAATAGTGACATTGTAACACTGTTATCTGTCATAAATCTCTGAATCACACCTCACATGTACATATTTTTTTAAAGTAGACAACCCAGGGTATTCAATAGCTATGTCCTGTCTTTTTAGTAACAATATTTACAAAAAGGTAGACCTAGGTGGAAAAGAGGAACCTCCTCATCCCTGCACTAAGTCGACCCAATAGGAGGCCCCTCCCTTCGGTAATGCTTCAAGATAAAACTTAACTTTTATTGTAATTAACAAAAAATAAAAAATAATGATGCCACCACAAACAAAAACAAAGGGTGAAAAGCTCCTATTGGGTCGACTTAGTGCAGGGATGAGGAGGTTCCTCTTTTCCACCTAGGTCTACCTTTTTGTAAATATTGTTTTTTGTCACGTATGTAAGGGTTACCCCCTTTTTAAGGATCCCCCTGACACACTTAGAGGCTGGTTGACTTTGTCACTGGCTTCTTTTCTTTTTCTGTCTTTTTAGAAGCCACTTAGTCACAAACACTGGCCAAAGTTAGCATTTATATTTGTTTTTGTGTTAAAAAACTAATTTTATGTCCCTAAGTCACATTCTTTTAAAATCTGATAAGATCTTTACAACTATTCACAATGATGAAGGTACGTTAGTGTTTAATTTAACCAGCCTTGTAGCAGTGACATCCCAAATTTTAGCGCCCTAACTGTGTTTTGCAGGTTAAATATTAATGTGACCCCATATTTCAGAGATAATTTGTTCTGTAATAATTCTGGCCACCCAGGGCTAAAATGCTGTGAGGAAACGCGATTCCTGGTAGATATAAACTAAGTAAAAATGTAATATATAAACACAGGGCTTTAAAAAAAAAAAAAGTATTTAATAAACTTTTAATGGCTTTTTTTACCTCTTAACTTTTACTGTCGCTTTAATTTATAGTACAGTGTGTTTATTAGATCGGATGTCATAACATCTGTTCCTTGCTAAAAAAAAATTATCTTTCGATATGTTTGGAGACGATATTTTGACTATATAGAGCTAATTTTCTGCAGAGCTAAATCTTATTTGCATATCTGTTCAGGCTTAGCAGGGCCAGGGTAGTCACGCATTGTTTGACAGAGCGGATAGTAAGTGCCGTTTGATTTGACATGCAAAAAACGCAGGAAAAAGCACCTCTTACATAATATAGAATGTATCTTTGTGTTTTGTCATTTCTCAAATCTTTTCACGCTGCGCGTTGTAGCAATTATTACCATGGACCACAGTTAAAAAAAACCAAAAAACATATATATTCATTATATTTATTTCTTAACTCCGACATGACTGAATTAATGTATCGTGGTGAGTTCATTCGGGATTTGGGCCAAACTATTTTATTTTTCCAATTTTTCCAAAACTTTCTGGTTTAGCGAATTATTGTTTGATAAATTAACCTCAATAGGAAAGACAAACAGATTAGACCACACGTCATAAAAATGTTATATGTTGTAACTGTGCATCTTGTTAAACAGTTCTGTTCAGAAATTTAAAAAAATATCTGTAAACTTTAATAGCGCCATTTGCGGTCTGAATTCCAAGCGTAACACATGACTTAAGGCATGTTAAGAGAAAGCATGGGAGATATGACTAATTATAATCTAACCTACACAGTCTATCTAAGGAGTGTCCCTTTAACTAACAAAGTGACTTTGGAGTCAAGTCAAAAAGCATCTTTTGTATCATCTATAATTTTCCAGCAATTCTGCACATAGCGTACGTCAGAAGATTGGGTGCCTTCTTGAATATGCCCAATTTATTAAAAATGTTTCCACTGATCTGCATGCGAAAAATATCAGCATAATTTAATTCTATCCATATGCCCTGTAAAAAAAAAATCCCCCCCAAAAAATCTCCTCTCATTAACGACCATGATTAGAAAACTGACTATACGTCTCCGTGGGCTGTAAAATGACAAATAAAATTAGCAGCAAAGAAATCAGCCTTAAGCAGCCAAACCACAGGTTTTTACAAAATGATCTGACATTGAATTGTACAATACTATATTTAAATGCTCACATAATGATCAAAAAAAGACCTGACAAACTAAAAAAATAATATGTATTTAGTAAAAAAAAAAAAAAAAAAAAGAATGCTTTGTCAAAATGTTGCAAAATAGTTCAGTGGAAGGCGTCGTCTAAGCACCATAACTACTTGAGCATCTTGTAGTAGTTATGGTGTCAGCCTACCAAGGTAAGTAGTCAACATATTTTAGAATGGTTTGACTACATACCTGAAGTACACTTTGTGTCTACTGCCTTCCCTCTAGCTCGCAGTGTCTGCACTAAACTTCGCCTGGTGGTGCAGAGTGATACAGTGAGGAATTGTCAGACCCCTACGGGCAGGTGCTCCTCCAATTTATTAAGAGATAATTTTTACCTTAATGTCAAAATGTAAGATTTGTTTCTTCTCGAGCCAAAGTTTTCCAAACTTGCAACACTGAGATAGAGATGAGGTATAAATTAGACATCATTTGGTTGTGAGTGACAGAATACATTAAGATGAACATTTTATCTTGATAGTTCTATTTTTATATCGCCAAAATGGAATTAAACAGAGATGAAAAAATATTACGTCGTCCTGCTTTTAAAAACCAGCACAAGTGATTGTAAATAAAATTGTATTCAAACTAAATCTTTTAGTATTTTTGTTTCTAAATGATTTAGAATCGTATTTCATGCAGCAATATCTTGTCGTTTGTTTGTTATGTTTTGGCTCAATCAAATGTTCACTATTTTCAAACATTGGTTCTGAGACTAAGATAATGTGCAATTATTAATTTGCCTGATCTGGTTATCAGAGAATTAAGAAGAGTAACGTTCTAAAAACGTTTAAACCAAAACACTTTGTATTTCTTTTCGGCAGGCAGAAACAGCAAATGGTATTATATGGGACATTTTGTCAATTAATATAACACGTTAGCTCAGCCATTTGTCAAAACCCTCTTGCAAGTAACACTCTCAAAGGAAAAGGACGAAATCTCATGTTTCCACCTCAGCTTCCTTTCAGATAACCTGTTTTTGGGACCAGCTAGACAAATATTTGTGTTTAACCCCTTAAGGACCAAACTTCTGGAATAAAAGGGAATCATGACATGTCACACATGTCATGTGTCCTTAAGGGGTTAATGAATATATGATGGGGATTATTTATCAACATCAACACTTCACAGTTTGGGCCTAAAGTAAAGAGGCGAATTGGCGATATTCAGAATAGAAGGACTTATCATTTTTGATACGTTATAGAGATATTGCAATTAAATATATACAAAAGCAATTAATTACAAATTGTGGATTTGTAGGATTTGTAGCAAAAGTGAAGCTCGTACTTTTGATACAAATCCTCAGTCTTTTTAGCTTCTAGAATTAGCTGTCATTAAACCAAGAAGGGACAGAGCCAATTACGATGCTCACTTAAAGGGGAACGGTAACTTTCCTAGATTTTTAATGTTACTTTCACTTATGCCAATGTTTAACACATTTGTGAGCTGTGAAAAAATAAAATTACAGAAATCCATATGATCTCTAACCAGCTAGTGGGCGCCTCCATCTTAGCTCCCTGTCAATCATTGTTATAAGCTCCGCCCTTTACACCTGGCAGTCAGCATAGAGAGAGCCCCCTCCATCTTAGCTCCCTGTCAATCATTGTTATAAGCTCCGCCCTTTACACCTGGCAGTCAGTATAGAGAGAGCCACCTCCATCTTAGCTCCCTGCCAATCATTGTTATAAGCTCCGCCCTTTACACCTGGCAGTCAGTATAGAGAGAGCCACCTCCATCTTAGCTCCCTGTCAATCATTGTTATAAGCTCCGCCCTTTACACCTGGCAGTCAGCATAGAGAGAGCCCCCTCCATCTTAGCTCCCTGTCAATCATTGTTATAAGCTCCGCCCTTTACACCTGGCAGTCAGCATAGAGAGAGCCCCCTCCATCTTAGCTCCCTGCCAATCATTGTTATAAGCTCCGCCCTTTACACCTGGCAGTCAGTATAGAGAGAGCCACCTCCATCTTAGCTCCCTGTCAATCATTGTTATAAGCTCCGCCCATTACACCTGGCAGTCAGTATAGAGAGAGCCACCTCAACCTTAGCTCCCTGTCAATCATTGTTATAAGCTCCACCCATTACACCTGGCAGTCAGTATAGAGAGAGCCACCTCCATCTTAGCTCCCTGTCAGTCATTGTTATAAGCTCCGCCCTTTACACCTGGCAGTCATCATAGAGAGAGGAGGAGATATGTAACAATGTTTCGATTTCTCCTCTTCATTTGCAGTGTGGGCCCTGACTGTGCCTGGTCTGAACTGACGAGCCAGCTGATAAATCTTATAAAACTAATTTAGAGACAACAACAATAACAGAGCATCTCATGAAAAAAAGGTAAATATAAACTGACTGTAAACTATCCTACACAGTGCAACTAACATCTGTGAGAGCCTGCATAATATAAACCCACCCAGTATAACTAACTTTAACCTAACCTACACAGTGCACCTAACGTGTGTGGGAGCCTGGAGTGTCCCTTTAATAATATAAACCCACCCAGTATAACTAACTGTAACCGAACTTGCACAGTGCACCTAACGTGTGTGGGAGCCTGGAGTGTCCCTTTAATAATATAAACCCACCCAGTATAACTGTAACCTAACCTACACAGTGCACCTAACGTATGTGGGAGC